>NC_071126.1:362500-437500 GCF_024256425.1 Clarias gariepinus | reverse complement strand
CAACTTTTTCTAAGTGTGGAAATTTTTCTAAGTCCAGAAATTTTTCTAAGTCCCCAACTTTTTCTAAGTGTGGAAATTTTTCTAAGTCCCATTTTTTTTCTAAGTCCCAAAAATCATGACCTCCATGGGTGTGAGCCCAGTGTATGCACATGGTGTGTCCGACCTGAGGTGCCTGTGCTGGGCTAAAGGCTGATTCCTCCATGATGATTTGGCCTGTGTGTGCCTAGTGAAAATTTTTCTAAGTGTGGAATTTTTTCTAAGTCCCCAACTTTTTCTAAGTGTGATAATTTTTCAAAGTCCCTTTTTTTTTCTAAGTCCCAAAAATCATGACCTCCATGGGTGTTAGCCCAGTGTAGGCACATAGTGTGTCCGACCTGATGTGCTTGTGCTGGGCTAAAGGCTGATTCCTCCATGATGATTTGGCCTGTGTGTGCCTAGTAAAAATTTTTCTAAGTCCCAAAATTTTTCTAAGTCCCAAAATTTTTCTAAGTCCCAAACTTTTTCTAAGTGTGATAATTTTTCAAAGTCCCAATTTTTTTCTAAGTCCCAAAAATCATGACCTCCATGGGTGTGAGCCCAGTGTATGCACATGGTGTGTCCGACCTGAGGTGCCTGTGCTGGGCTAAAGGCTGATTCCTCCATGATGATTTGGCCTGTGTGTGCCTAGTAAAAATTTTTCAAAGTCCCAAAATTTTTCTAAGTCCCAAAAATCATGACCTCCATGGGTGTTAGCCCAGTGTAGGCACATAGTGTGTCCGACCTGATGTGCTTGTGCTGGGCTAGAGGCCCATTCCTCCATGATGATTTGGCCTGTGTGTGCCTAGTGAAAATTTTTCTAAGTGTGGAATTTTTTCTAAGTCCCAAACTTTTTCTAAGTGTGATAATTTTTTCAAAGTCCCCAACTTTTTCTAAGTGTGGAAATTTCTCTAAGTCCCATTTTTTTTCAAAGTCCCAAAAATCATGACCTCCATGGGTGTGAGCCCAGTGTATGCACATGCTGTGTCCGACCTGAGGTGCCTGTGCTGGGCTAGAGGCTGATTCCTCCATGATGATTTGGCCTGTGTGTGCCTGTTGAAAATTTTTCTAAGTCCCAAACTTTTTCTAAGTGTGACAATTTTTCAAAGTCCCATTTTTTTTCTAAGTCCCAAAAATCATGACCTCCATGGGTGTAAGCCCAGTGTATGCACATAGTGTGTCCGACCTGAGGTGCTTGTGCTGGGCTAAAGGCCAATTCCTCCATGATGATTTGGCCTGTGTGTGCCTAGTGAAAATTTTTCTAAGTCCCCAACTTTTTCTAAGTGTGGAAATTTTTCTAAGTCCCCAACTTTTTCTAAGTGTGGAAATTTCTCTAAGTCCCATTTTTTTTCAAAGTCCCAAAAATCATGACCTCCATGGGTGTGAGCCCAGTGTATGCACATGCTGTGTCCGACCTGAGGTGCCTGTGCTGGGCTAGAGGCTGATTCCTCCATGATGATTTGGCCTGTGTGTGCCTGTTGAAAATTTTTCTAAGTCCCAAAATTTTTCTAAGTCCCAAAAATCATGACCTCCATGGGTGTTAGCCCAGTGTAGGCACATAGTGTGTCCGACCTGATGTGCTTGTGCTGGGCTAGAGGCCCATTCCTCCATGATGATTTGGCCTGTGTGTGCCTAGTGAAAATTTTTCTAAGTCCCCAACTTTTTCTAAGTGTGGAAATTTTTCTAAGTCCAGAAATTTTTCTAAGTCCCCAACTTTTTCTAAGTGTGGAAATTTTTCTAAGTCCCATTTTTTTTCTAAGTCCCAAAAATCATGACCTCCATGGGTGTGAGCCCAGTGTATGCACATGGTGTGTCCGACCTGAGGTGCCTGTGCTGGGCTAAAGGCTGATTCCTCCATGATGATTTGGCCTGTGTGTGCCTAGTGAAAATTTTTCTAAGTGTGGAATTTTTTCTAAGTCCCCAACTTTTTCTAAGTGTGATAATTTTTCAAAGTCCCTTTTTTTTTCTAAGTCCCAAAAATCATGACCTCCATGGGTGTTAGCCCAGTGTAGGCACATAGTGTGTCCGACCTGATGTGCTTGTGCTGGGCTAAAGGCTGATTCCTCCATGATGATTTGGCCTGTGTGTGCCTAGTAAAAATTTTTCTAAGTCCCAAAATTTTTCTAAGTCCCAAAATTTTTCTAAGTCCCCAACTTTTTCTAAGTGTGATAATTTTTCAAAGTCCCAATTTTTTTCTAAGTCCCAAAAATCATGACCTCCATGGGTGTGAGCCCAGTGTATGCACATGGTGTGTCCGACCTGAGGTGCCTGTGCTGGGCTAAAGGCTGATTCCTCCATGATGATTTGGCCTGTGTGTGCGTAGTAAAAATTTTTCAAAGTCCCAAAATTTTTCTAAGTCCCAAAAATCATGACCTCCATGGGTGTTAGCCCAGTGTAGGCACATAGTGTGTCCGACCTGATGTGCTTGTGCTGGGCTAGAGGCCCATTCCTCCATGATGATTTGGCCTGTGTGTGCCTAGTGAAAATTTTTCTAAGTCCCCAACTTTTTCTAAGTGTGGAAATTTTTCTAAGTCCAGAAATTTTTCTAAGTCCCCAACTTTTTCTAAGTGTGGAAATTTTTCTAAGTCCCATTTTTTTTCTAAGTCCCAAAAATCATGACCTCCATGGGTGTGAGCCCAGTGTATGCACATGGTGTGTCCGACCTGAGGTGCCTGTGCTGGGCTAAAGGCTGATTCCTCCATGATGATTTGGCCTGTGTGTGCCTAGTGAAAATTTTTCTAAGTGTGGAATTTTTTCTAAGTCCCCAACTTTTTCTAAGTGTGATAATTTTTCAAAGTCCCTTTTTTTTTCTAAGTCCCAAAAATCATGACCTCCATGGGTGTTAGCCCAGTGTAGGCACATAGTGTGTCCGACCTGATGTGCTTGTGCTGGGCTAAAGGCTGATTCCTCCATGATGATTTGGCCTGTGTGTGCCTAGTAAAAATTTTTCTAAGTCCCAAAATTTTTCTAAGTCCCAAAATTTTTCAAAGTCCCAAACTTTTTCTAAGTGTGATAATTTTTCAAAGTCCCAATTTTTTTCTAAGTCCCAAAAATCATGACCTCCATGGGTGTGAGCCCAGTGTATGCACATGGTGTGTCCGACCTGAGGTGCCTGTGCTGGGCTAAAGGCTGATTCCTCCATGATGATTTGGCCTGTGTGTGCCTAGTAAAAATTTTTCAAAGTCCCAAAATTTTTCTAAGTCCCAAAAATCATGACCTCCATGGGTGTTAGCCCAGTGTAGGCACATAGTGTGTCCGACCTGATGTGCTTGTGCTGGGCTAGAGGCCCATTCCTCCATGATGATTTGGCCTGTGTGTGCCTAGTGAAAATTTTTCTAAGTGTGGAATTTTTTCTAAGTCCCAAACTTTTTCTAAGTGTGATAATTTTTTCAAAGTCCCCAACTTTTTCTAAGTGTGGAAATTTCTCTAAGTCCCATTTTTTTTCAAAGTCCCAAAAATCATGACCTCCATGGGTGTGAGCCCAGTGTATGCACATGCTGTGTCCGACCTGAGGTGCCTGTGCTGGGCTAGAGGCTGATTCCTCCATGATGATTTGGCCTGTGTGTGCCTGTTGAAAATTTTTCTAAGTCCCAAACTTTTTCTAAGTGTGACAATTTTTCAAAGTCCCATTTTTTTTCTAAGTCCCAAAAATCATGACCTCCATGGGTGTAAGCCCAGTGTATGCACATAGTGTGTCCGACCTGAGGTGCTTGTGCTGGGCTAAAGGCCAATTCCTCCATGATGATTTGGCCTGTGTGTGCCTAGTGAAAATTTTTCTAAGTCCCCAACTTTTTCTAAGTGTGGAAATTTTTCTAAGTCCCCAACTTTTTCTAAGTGTGGAAATTTCTCTAAGTCCCATTTTTTTTCAAAGTCCCAAAAATCATGACCTCCATGGGTGTGAGCCCAGTGTATGCACATGCTGTGTCCGACCTGAGGTGCCTGTGCTGGGCTAGAGGCTGATTCCTCCATGATGATTTGGCCTGTGTGTGCCTGTTGAAAATTTTTCTAAGTCCCAAAATTTTTCTAAGTCCCAAAAATCATGACCTCCATGGGTGTTAGCCCAGTGTAGGCACATAGTGTGTCCGACCTGATGTGCTTGTGCTGGGCTAGAGGCCCATTCCTCCATGATGATTTGGCCTGTGTGTGCCTAGTGAAAATTTTTCTAAGTCCCCAACTTTTTCTAAGTGTGGAAATTTTTCTAAGTCCAGAAATTTTTCTAAGTCCCCAACTTTTTCTAAGTGTGGAAATTTTTCTAAGTCCCATTTTTTTTCTAAGTCCCAAAAATCATGACCTCCATGGGTGTGAGCCCAGTGTATGCACATGGTGTGTCCGACCTGAGGTGCCTGTGCTGGGCTAAAGGCTGATTCCTCCATGATGATTTGGCCTGTGTGTGCCTAGTGAAAATTTTTCTAAGTGTGGAATTTTTTCTAAGTCCCCAACTTTTTCTAAGTGTGATAATTTTTCAAAGTCCCTTTTTTTTTCTAAGTCCCAAAAATCATGACCTCCATGGGTGTTAGCCCAGTGTAGGCACATAGTGTGTCCGACCTGATGTGCTTGTGCTGGGCTAAAGGCTGATTCCTCCATGATGATTTGGCCTGTGTGTGCCTAGTAAAAATTTTTCTAAGTCCCAAAATTTTTCTAAGTCCCAAAATTTTTCTAAGTCCCAAACTTTTTCTAAGTGTGATAATTTTTCAAAGTCCCAATTTTTTTCTAAGTCCCAAAAATCATGACCTCCATGGGTGTGAGCCCAGTGTATGCACATGGTGTGTCCGACCTGAGGTGCCTGTGCTGGGCTAAAGGCTGATTCCTCCATGATGATTTGGCCTGTGTGTGCGTAGTAAAAATTTTTCAAAGTCCCAAAATTTTTCTAAGTCCCAAAAATCATGACCTCCATGGGTGTTAGCCCAGTGTAGGCACATAGTGTGTCCGACCTGATGTGCTTGTGCTGGGCTAGAGGCCCATTCCTCCATGATGATTTGGCCTGTGTGTGCCTAGTGAAAATTTTTCTAAGTCCCCAACTTTTTCTAAGTGTGGAAATTTTTCTAAGTCCAGAAATTTTTCTAAGTCCCCAACTTTTTCTAAGTGTGGAAATTTTTCTAAGTCCCATTTTTTTTCTAAGTCCCAAAAATCATGACCTCCATGGGTGTGAGCCCAGTGTATGCACATGGTGTGTCCGACCTGAGGTGCCTGTGCTGGGCTAAAGGCTGATTCCTCCATGATGATTTGGCCTGTGTGTGCCTAGTGAAAATTTTTCTAAGTGTGGAATTTTTTCTAAGTCCCCAACTTTTTCTAAGTGTGATAATTTTTCAAAGTCCCTTTTTTTTTCTAAGTCCCAAAAATCATGACCTCCATGGGTGTTAGCCCAGTGTAGGCACATAGTGTGTCCGACCTGATGTGCTTGTGCTGGGCTAAAGGCTGATTCCTCCATGATGATTTGGCCTGTGTGTGCCTAGTAAAAATTTTTCTAAGTCCCAAAATTTTTCTAAGTCCCAAAATTTTTCAAAGTCCCAAACTTTTTCTAAGTGTGATAATTTTTCAAAGTCCCAATTTTTTTCTAAGTCCCAAAAATCATGACCTCCATGGGTGTGAGCCCAGTGTATGCACATGGTGTGTCCGACCTGAGGTGCCTGTGCTGGGCTAAAGGCTGATTCCTCCATGATGATTTGGCCTGTGTGTGCCTAGTAAAAATTTTTCAAAGTCCCAAAATTTTTCTAAGTCCCAAAAATCATGACCTCCATGGGTGTTAGCCCAGTGTAGGCACATAGTGTGTCCGACCTGATGTGCTTGTGCTGGGCTAGAGGCCCATTCCTCCATGATGATTTGGCCTGTGTGTGCCTAGTGAAAATTTTTCTAAGTGTGGAATTTTTTCTAAGTCCCAAACTTTTTCTAAGTGTGATAATTTTTTCAAAGTCCCCAACTTTTTCTAAGTGTGGAAATTTCTCTAAGTCCCATTTTTTTTCAAAGTCCCAAAAATCATGACCTCCATGGGTGTGAGCCCAGTGTATGCACATGCTGTGTCCGACCTGAGGTGCCTGTGCTGGGCTAGAGGCTGATTCCTCCATGATGATTTGGCCTGTGTGTGCCTGTTGAAAATTTTTCTAAGTCCCAAACTTTTTCTAAGTGTGACAATTTTTCAAAGTCCCATTTTTTTTCTAAGTCCCAAAAATCATGACCTCCATGGGTGTAAGCCCAGTGTATGCACATAGTGTGTCCGACCTGAGGTGCTTGTGCTGGGCTAAAGGCCAATTCCTCCATGATGATTTGGCCTGTGTGTGCCTAGTGAAAATTTTTCTAAGTCCCCAACTTTTTCTAAGTGTGGAAATTTTTCTAAGTCCCCAACTTTTTCTAAGTGTGGAAATTTCTCTAAGTCCCATTTTTTTTCAAAGTCCCAAAAATCATGACCTCCATGGGTGTGAGCCCAGTGTATGCACATGCTGTGTCCGACCTGAGGTGCCTGTGCTGGGCTAGAGGCTGATTCCTCCATGATGATTTGGCCTGTGTGTGCCTGTTGAAAATTTTTCTAAGTCCCAAAATTTTTCTAAGTCCCAAAAATCATGACCTCCATGGGTGTTAGCCCAGTGTAGGCACATAGTGTGTCCGACCTGATGTGCTTGTGCTGGGCTAGAGGCCCATTCCTCCATGATGATTTGGCCTGTGTGTGCCTAGTGAAAATTTTTCTAAGTCCCCAACTTTTTCTAAGTGTGGAAATTTTTCTAAGTCCAGAAATTTTTCTAAGTCCCCAACTTTTTCTAAGTGTGGAAATTTTTCTAAGTCCCATTTTTTTTCTAAGTCCCAAAAATCATGACCTCCATGGGTGTGAGCCCAGTGTATGCACATGGTGTGTCCGACCTGAGGTGCCTGTGCTGGGCTAAAGGCTGATTCCTCCATGATGATTTGGCCTGTGTGTGCCTAGTGAAAATTTTTCTAAGTGTGGAATTTTTTCTAAGTCCCCAACTTTTTCTAAGTGTGATAATTTTTCAAAGTCCCTTTTTTTTTCTAAGTCCCAAAAATCATGACCTCCATGGGTGTTAGCCCAGTGTAGGCACATAGTGTGTCCGACCTGATGTGCTTGTGCTGGGCTAAAGGCTGATTCCTCCATGATGATTTGGCCTGTGTGTGCCTAGTAAAAATTTTTCTAAGTCCCAAAATTTTTCTAAGTCCCAAAATTTTTCTAAGTCCCAAACTTTTTCTAAGTGTGATAATTTTTCAAAGTCCCAATTTTTTTCTAAGTCCCAAAAATCATGACCTCCATGGGTGTGAGCCCAGTGTATGCACATGGTGTGTCCGACCTGAGGTGCCTGTGCTGGGCTAAAGGCTGATTCCTCCATGATGATTTGGCCTGTGTGTGCCTAGTAAAAATTTTTCAAAGTCCCAAAATTTTTCTAAGTCCCAAAAATCATGACCTCCATGGGTGTTAGCCCAGTGTAGGCACATAGTGTGTCCGACCTGATGTGCTTGTGCTGGGCTAGAGGCCCATTCCTCCATGATGATTTGGCCTGTGTGTGCCTAGTGAAAATTTTTCTAAGTGTGGAATTTTTTCTAAGTCCCAAACTTTTTCTAAGTGTGATAATTTTTTCAAAGTCCCCAACTTTTTCTAAGTGTGGAAATTTCTCTAAGTCCCATTTTTTTTCAAAGTCCCAAAAATCATGACCTCCATGGGTGTGAGCCCAGTGTATGCACATGCTGTGTCCGACCTGAGGTGCCTGTGCTGGGCTAGAGGCTGATTCCTCCATGATGATTTGGCCTGTGTGTGCCTGTTGAAAATTTTTCTAAGTCCCAAACTTTTTCTAAGTGTGACAATTTTTCAAAGTCCCATTTTTTTTCTAAGTCCCAAAAATCATGACCTCCATGGGTGTAAGCCCAGTGTATGCACATAGTGTGTCCGACCTGAGGTGCTTGTGCTGGGCTAAAGGCCAATTCCTCCATGATGATTTGGCCTGTGTGTGCCTAGTGAAAATTTTTCTAAGTCCCCAACTTTTTCTAAGTGTGGAAATTTTTCTAAGTCCCCAACTTTTTCTAAGTGTGGAAATTTCTCTAAGTCCCATTTTTTTTCAAAGTCCCAAAAATCATGACCTCCATGGGTGTGAGCCCAGTGTATGCACATGCTGTGTCCGACCTGAGGTGCCTGTGCTGGGCTAGAGGCTGATTCCTCCATGATGATTTGGCCTGTGTGTGCCTGTTGAAAATTTTTCTAAGTCCCAAAATTTTTCTAAGTCCCAAAAATCATGACCTCCATGGGTGTTAGCCCAGTGTAGGCACATAGTGTGTCCGACCTGATGTGCTTGTGCTGGGCTAGAGGCCCATTCCTCCATGATGATTTGGCCTGTGTGTGCCTAGTGAAAATTTTTCTAAGTCCCCAACTTTTTCTAAGTGTGGAAATTTTTCTAAGTCCAGAAATTTTTCTAAGTCCCCAACTTTTTCTAAGTGTGGAAATTTTTCTAAGTCCCATTTTTTTTCTAAGTCCCAAAAATCATGACCTCCATGGGTGTGAGCCCAGTGTATGCACATGGTGTGTCCGACCTGAGGTGCCTGTGCTGGGCTAAAGGCTGATTCCTCCATGATGATTTGGCCTGTGTGTGCCTAGTGAAAATTTTTCTAAGTGTGGAATTTTTTCTAAGTCCCCAACTTTTTCTAAGTGTGATAATTTTTCAAAGTCCCTTTTTTTTTCTAAGTCCCAAAAATCATGACCTCCATGGGTGTTAGCCCAGTGTAGGCACATAGTGTGTCCGACCTGATGTGCTTGTGCTGGGCTAAAGGCTGATTCCTCCATGATGATTTGGCCTGTGTGTGCCTAGTAAAAATTTTTCTAAGTCCCAAAATTTTTCTAAGTCCCAAAATTTTTCTAAGTCCCAAACTTTTTCTAAGTGTGATAATTTTTCAAAGTCCCAATTTTTTTCTAAGTCCCAAAAATCATGACCTCCATGGGTGTGAGCCCAGTGTATGCACATGGTGTGTCCGACCTGAGGTGCCTGTGCTGGGCTAAAGGCTGATTCCTCCATGATGATTTGGCCTGTGTGTGCGTAGTAAAAATTTTTCAAAGTCCCAAAATTTTTCTAAGTCCCAAAAATCATGACCTCCATGGGTGTTAGCCCAGTGTAGGCACATAGTGTGTCCGACCTGATGTGCTTGTGCTGGGCTAGAGGCCCATTCCTCCATGATGATTTGGCCTGTGTGTGCCTAGTGAAAATTTTTCTAAGTCCCCAACTTTTTCTAAGTGTGGAAATTTTTCTAAGTCCAGAAATTTTTCTAAGTCCCCAACTTTTTCTAAGTGTGGAAATTTTTCTAAGTCCCATTTTTTTTCTAAGTCCCAAAAATCATGACCTCCATGGGTGTGAGCCCAGTGTATGCACATGGTGTGTCCGACCTGAGGTGCCTGTGCTGGGCTAAAGGCTGATTCCTCCATGATGATTTGGCCTGTGTGTGCCTAGTGAAAATTTTTCTAAGTGTGGAATTTTTTCTAAGTCCCCAACTTTTTCTAAGTGTGATAATTTTTCAAAGTCCCTTTTTTTTTCTAAGTCCCAAAAATCATGACCTCCATGGGTGTTAGCCCAGTGTAGGCACATAGTGTGTCCGACCTGATGTGCTTGTGCTGGGCTAAAGGCTGATTCCTCCATGATGATTTGGCCTGTGTGTGCCTAGTAAAAATTTTTCTAAGTCCCAAAATTTTTCTAAGTCCCAAAATTTTTCTAAGTCCCAAACTTTTTCTAAGTGTGATAATTTTTCAAAGTCCCAATTTTTTTCTAAGTCCCAAAAATCATGACCTCCATGGGTGTGAGCCCAGTGTATGCACATGGTGTGTCCGACCTGAGGTGCCTGTGCTGGGCTAAAGGCTGATTCCTCCATGATGATTTGGCCTGTGTGTGCCTAGTAAAAATTTTTCAAAGTCCCAAAATTTTTCTAAGTCCCAAAAATCATGACCTCCATGGGTGTTAGCCCAGTGTAGGCACATAGTGTGTCCGACCTGATGTGCTTGTGCTGGGCTAGAGGCCCATTCCTCCATGATGATTTGGCCTGTGTGTGCCTAGTGAAAATTTTTCTAAGTGTGGAATTTTTTCTAAGTCCCAAACTTTTTCTAAGTGTGATAATTTTTTCAAAGTCCCCAACTTTTTCTAAGTGTGGAAATTTCTCTAAGTCCCATTTTTTTTCAAAGTCCCAAAAATCATGACCTCCATGGGTGTGAGCCCAGTGTATGCACATGCTGTGTCCGACCTGAGGTGCCTGTGCTGGGCTAGAGGCTGATTCCTCCATGATGATTTGGCCTGTGTGTGCCTGTTGAAAATTTTTCTAAGTCCCAAACTTTTTCTAAGTGTGACAATTTTTCAAAGTCCCATTTTTTTTCTAAGTCCCAAAAATCATGACCTCCATGGGTGTAAGCCCAGTGTATGCACATAGTGTGTCCGACCTGAGGTGCTTGTGCTGGGCTAAAGGCCAATTCCTCCATGATGATTTGGCCTGTGTGTGCCTAGTGAAAATTTTTCTAAGTCCCCAACTTTTTCTAAGTGTGGAAATTTTTCTAAGTCCCCAACTTTTTCTAAGTGTGGAAATTTCTCTAAGTCCCATTTTTTTTCAAAGTCCCAAAAATCATGACCTCCATGGGTGTGAGCCCAGTGTATGCACATGCTGTGTCCGACCTGAGGTGCCTGTGCTGGGCTAGAGGCTGATTCCTCCATGATGATTTGGCCTGTGTGTGCCTGTTGAAAATTTTTCTAAGTCCCAAAATTTTTCTAAGTCCCAAAAATCATGACCTCCATGGGTGTTAGCCCAGTGTAGGCACATAGTGTGTCCGACCTGATGTGCTTGTGCTGGGCTAGAGGCCCATTCCTCCATGATGATTTGGCCTGTGTGTGCCTAGTGAAAATTTTTCTAAGTCCCCAACTTTTTCTAAGTGTGGAAATTTTTCTAAGTCCAGAAATTTTTCTAAGTCCCCAACTTTTTCTAAGTGTGGAAATTTTTCTAAGTCCCATTTTTTTTCTAAGTCCCAAAAATCATGACCTCCATGGGTGTGAGCCCAGTGTATGCACATGGTGTGTCCGACCTGAGGTGCCTGTGCTGGGCTAAAGGCTGATTCCTCCATGATGATTTGGCCTGTGTGTGCCTAGTGAAAATTTTTCTAAGTGTGGAATTTTTTCTAAGTCCCCAACTTTTTCTAAGTGTGATAATTTTTCAAAGTCCCTTTTTTTTTCTAAGTCCCAAAAATCATGACCTCCATGGGTGTTAGCCCAGTGTAGGCACATAGTGTGTCCGACCTGATGTGCTTGTGCTGGGCTAAAGGCTGATTCCTCCATGATGATTTGGCCTGTGTGTGCCTAGTAAAAATTTTTCTAAGTCCCAAAATTTTTCTAAGTCCCAAAATTTTTCTAAGTCCCCAACTTTTTCTAAGTGTGATAATTTTTCAAAGTCCCAATTTTTTTCTAAGTCCCAAAAATCATGACCTCCATGGGTGTGAGCCCAGTGTATGCACATGGTGTGTCCGACCTGAGGTGCCTGTGCTGGGCTAAAGGCTGATTCCTCCATGATGATTTGGCCTGTGTGTGCGTAGTAAAAATTTTTCAAAGTCCCAAAATTTTTCTAAGTCCCAAAAATCATGACCTCCATGGGTGTTAGCCCAGTGTAGGCACATAGTGTGTCCGACCTGATGTGCTTGTGCTGGGCTAGAGGCCCATTCCTCCATGATGATTTGGCCTGTGTGTGCCTAGTGAAAATTTTTCTAAGTCCCCAACTTTTTCTAAGTGTGGAAATTTTTCTAAGTCCAGAAATTTTTCTAAGTCCCCAACTTTTTCTAAGTGTGGAAATTTTTCTAAGTCCCATTTTTTTTCTAAGTCCCAAAAATCATGACCTCCATGGGTGTGAGCCCAGTGTATGCACATGGTGTGTCCGACCTGAGGTGCCTGTGCTGGGCTAAAGGCTGATTCCTCCATGATGATTTGGCCTGTGTGTGCCTAGTGAAAATTTTTCTAAGTGTGGAATTTTTTCTAAGTCCCCAACTTTTTCTAAGTGTGATAATTTTTCAAAGTCCCTTTTTTTTTCTAAGTCCCAAAAATCATGACCTCCATGGGTGTTAGCCCAGTGTAGGCACATAGTGTGTCCGACCTGATGTGCTTGTGCTGGGCTAAAGGCTGATTCCTCCATGATGATTTGGCCTGTGTGTGCCTAGTAAAAATTTTTCTAAGTCCCAAAATTTTTCTAAGTCCCAAAATTTTTCAAAGTCCCAAACTTTTTCTAAGTGTGATAATTTTTCAAAGTCCCAATTTTTTTCTAAGTCCCAAAAATCATGACCTCCATGGGTGTGAGCCCAGTGTATGCACATGGTGTGTCCGACCTGAGGTGCCTGTGCTGGGCTAAAGGCTGATTCCTCCATGATGATTTGGCCTGTGTGTGCCTAGTAAAAATTTTTCAAAGTCCCAAAATTTTTCTAAGTCCCAAAAATCATGACCTCCATGGGTGTTAGCCCAGTGTAGGCACATAGTGTGTCCGACCTGATGTGCTTGTGCTGGGCTAGAGGCCCATTCCTCCATGATGATTTGGCCTGTGTGTGCCTAGTGAAAATTTTTCTAAGTGTGGAATTTTTTCTAAGTCCCAAACTTTTTCTAAGTGTGATAATTTTTTCAAAGTCCCCAACTTTTTCTAAGTGTGGAAATTTCTCTAAGTCCCATTTTTTTTCAAAGTCCCAAAAATCATGACCTCCATGGGTGTGAGCCCAGTGTATGCACATGCTGTGTCCGACCTGAGGTGCCTGTGCTGGGCTAGAGGCTGATTCCTCCATGATGATTTGGCCTGTGTGTGCCTGTTGAAAATTTTTCTAAGTCCCAAACTTTTTCTAAGTGTGACAATTTTTCAAAGTCCCATTTTTTTTCTAAGTCCCAAAAATCATGACCTCCATGGGTGTAAGCCCAGTGTATGCACATAGTGTGTCCGACCTGAGGTGCTTGTGCTGGGCTAAAGGCCAATTCCTCCATGATGATTTGGCCTGTGTGTGCCTAGTGAAAATTTTTCTAAGTCCCCAACTTTTTCTAAGTGTGGAAATTTTTCTAAGTCCCCAACTTTTTCTAAGTGTGGAAATTTCTCTAAGTCCCATTTTTTTTCAAAGTCCCAAAAATCATGACCTCCATGGGTGTGAGCCCAGTGTATGCACATGCTGTGTCCGACCTGAGGTGCCTGTGCTGGGCTAGAGGCTGATTCCTCCATGATGATTTGGCCTGTGTGTGCCTGTTGAAAATTTTTCTAAGTCCCAAAATTTTTCTAAGTCCCAAAAATCATGACCTCCATGGGTGTTAGCCCAGTGTAGGCACATAGTGTGTCCGACCTGATGTGCTTGTGCTGGGCTAGAGGCCCATTCCTCCATGATGATTTGGCCTGTGTGTGCCTAGTGAAAATTTTTCTAAGTCCCCAACTTTTTCTAAGTGTGGAAATTTTTCTAAGTCCAGAAATTTTTCTAAGTCCCCAACTTTTTCTAAGTGTGGAAATTTTTCTAAGTCCCATTTTTTTTCTAAGTCCCAAAAATCATGACCTCCATGGGTGTGAGCCCAGTGTATGCACATGGTGTGTCCGACCTGAGGTGCCTGTGCTGGGCTAAAGGCTGATTCCTCCATGATGATTTGGCCTGTGTGTGCCTAGTGAAAATTTTTCTAAGTGTGGAATTTTTTCTAAGTCCCCAACTTTTTCTAAGTGTGATAATTTTTCAAAGTCCCTTTTTTTTTCTAAGTCCCAAAAATCATGACCTCCATGGGTGTTAGCCCAGTGTAGGCACATAGTGTGTCCGACCTGATGTGCTTGTGCTGGGCTAAAGGCTGATTCCTCCATGATGATTTGGCCTGTGTGTGCCTAGTAAAAATTTTTCTAAGTCCCAAAATTTTTCTAAGTCCCAAAATTTTTCTAAGTCCCAAACTTTTTCTAAGTGTGATAATTTTTCAAAGTCCCAATTTTTTTCTAAGTCCCAAAAATCATGACCTCCATGGGTGTGAGCCCAGTGTATGCACATGGTGTGTCCGACCTGAGGTGCCTGTGCTGGGCTAAAGGCTGATTCCTCCATGATGATTTGGCCTGTGTGTGCGTAGTAAAAATTTTTCAAAGTCCCAAAATTTTTCTAAGTCCCAAAAATCATGACCTCCATGGGTGTTAGCCCAGTGTAGGCACATAGTGTGTCCGACCTGATGTGCTTGTGCTGGGCTAGAGGCCCATTCCTCCATGATGATTTGGCCTGTGTGTGCCTAGTGAAAATTTTTCTAAGTCCCCAACTTTTTCTAAGTGTGGAAATTTTTCTAAGTCCAGAAATTTTTCTAAGTCCCCAACTTTTTCTAAGTGTGGAAATTTTTCTAAGTCCCATTTTTTTTCTAAGTCCCAAAAATCATGACCTCCATGGGTGTGAGCCCAGTGTATGCACATGGTGTGTCCGACCTGAGGTGCCTGTGCTGGGCTAAAGGCTGATTCCTCCATGATGATTTGGCCTGTGTGTGCCTAGTGAAAATTTTTCTAAGTGTGGAATTTTTTCTAAGTCCCCAACTTTTTCTAAGTGTGATAATTTTTCAAAGTCCCTTTTTTTTTCTAAGTCCCAAAAATCATGACCTCCATGGGTGTTAGCCCAGTGTAGGCACATAGTGTGTCCGACCTGATGTGCTTGTGCTGGGCTAAAGGCTGATTCCTCCATGATGATTTGGCCTGTGTGTGCCTAGTAAAAATTTTTCTAAGTCCCAAAATTTTTCTAAGTCCCAAAATTTTTCTAAGTCCCAAACTTTTTCTAAGTGTGATAATTTTTCAAAGTCCCAATTTTTTTCTAAG
This sequence comes from Clarias gariepinus, assembly GCF_024256425.1. NCBI lineage: Eukaryota > Metazoa > Chordata > Actinopteri > Siluriformes > Clariidae > Clarias > Clarias gariepinus. Next base: position 422,710 of record NC_071126.1, on the reverse strand, counting down.
TCCCAAAAATCATGACCTCCATGGGTGTGAGCCCAGTGTATGCACATGGTGTGTCCGACCTGAGGTGCCTGTGCTGGGCTAAAGGCTGATTCCTCCATGATGATTTGGCCTGTGTGTGCCTAGTAAAAATTTTTCAAAGTCCCAAAATTTTTCTAAGTCCCAAAAATCATGACCTCCATGGGTGTTAGCCCAGTGTAGGCACATAGTGTGTCCGACCTGATGTGCTTGTGCTGGGCTAGAGGCCCATTCCTCCATGATGATTTGGCCTGTGTGTGCCTAGTGAAAATTTTTCTAAGTGTGGAATTTTTTCTAAGTCCCAAACTTTTTCTAAGTGTGATAATTTTTTCAAAGTCCCCAACTTTTTCTAAGTGTGGAAATTTCTCTAAGTCCCATTTTTTTTCAAAGTCCCAAAAATCATGACCTCCATGGGTGTGAGCCCAGTGTATGCACATGCTGTGTCCGACCTGAGGTGCCTGTGCTGGGCTAGAGGCTGATTCCTCCATGATGATTTGGCCTGTGTGTGCCTGTTGAAAATTTTTCTAAGTCCCAAACTTTTTCTAAGTGTGACAATTTTTCAAAGTCCCATTTTTTTTCTAAGTCCCAAAAATCATGACCTCCATGGGTGTAAGCCCAGTGTATGCACATAGTGTGTCCGACCTGAGGTGCTTGTGCTGGGCTAAAGGCCAATTCCTCCATGATGATTTGGCCTGTGTGTGCCTAGTGAAAATTTTTCTAAGTCCCCAACTTTTTCTAAGTGTGGAAATTTTTCTAAGTCCCCAACTTTTTCTAAGTGTGGAAATTTCTCTAAGTCCCATTTTTTTTCAAAGTCCCAAAAATCATGACCTCCATGGGTGTGAGCCCAGTGTATGCACATGCTGTGTCCGACCTGAGGTGCCTGTGCTGGGCTAGAGGCTGATTCCTCCATGATGATTTGGCCTGTGTGTGCCTGTTGAAAATTTTTCTAAGTCCCAAAATTTTTCTAAGTCCCAAAAATCATGACCTCCATGGGTGTTAGCCCAGTGTAGGCACATAGTGTGTCCGACCTGATGTGCTTGTGCTGGGCTAGAGGCCCATTCCTCCATGATGATTTGGCCTGTGTGTGCCTAGTGAAAATTTTTCTAAGTCCCCAACTTTTTCTAAGTGTGGAAATTTTTCTAAGTCCAGAAATTTTTCTAAGTCCCCAACTTTTTCTAAGTGTGGAAATTTTTCTAAGTCCCATTTTTTTTCTAAGTCCCAAAAATCATGACCTCCATGGGTGTGAGCCCAGTGTATGCACATGGTGTGTCCGACCTGAGGTGCCTGTGCTGGGCTAAAGGCTGATTCCTCCATGATGATTTGGCCTGTGTGTGCCTAGTGAAAATTTTTCTAAGTGTGGAATTTTTTCTAAGTCCCCAACTTTTTCTAAGTGTGATAATTTTTCAAAGTCCCTTTTTTTTTCTAAGTCCCAAAAATCATGACCTCCATGGGTGTTAGCCCAGTGTAGGCACATAGTGTGTCCGACCTGATGTGCTTGTGCTGGGCTAAAGGCTGATTCCTCCATGATGATTTGGCCTGTGTGTGCCTAGTAAAAATTTTTCTAAGTCCCAAAATTTTTCTAAGTCCCAAAATTTTTCTAAGTCCCCAACTTTTTCTAAGTGTGATAATTTTTCAAAGTCCCAATTTTTTTCTAAGTCCCAAAAATCATGACCTCCATGGGTGTGAGCCCAGTGTATGCACATGGTGTGTCCGACCTGAGGTGCCTGTGCTGGGCTAAAGGCTGATTCCTCCATGATGATTTGGCCTGTGTGTGCGTAGTAAAAATTTTTCAAAGTCCCAAAATTTTTCTAAGTCCCAAAAATCATGACCTCCATGGGTGTTAGCCCAGTGTAGGCACATAGTGTGTCCGACCTGATGTGCTTGTGCTGGGCTAGAGGCCCATTCCTCCATGATGATTTGGCCTGTGTGTGCCTAGTGAAAATTTTTCTAAGTCCCCAACTTTTTCTAAGTGTGGAAATTTTTCTAAGTCCAGAAATTTTTCTAAGTCCCCAACTTTTTCTAAGTGTGGAAATTTTTCTAAGTCCCATTTTTTTTCTAAGTCCCAAAAATCATGACCTCCATGGGTGTGAGCCCAGTGTATGCACATGGTGTGTCCGACCTGAGGTGCCTGTGCTGGGCTAAAGGCTGATTCCTCCATGATGATTTGGCCTGTGTGTGCCTAGTGAAAATTTTTCTAAGTGTGGAATTTTTTCTAAGTCCCCAACTTTTTCTAAGTGTGATAATTTTTCAAAGTCCCTTTTTTTTTCTAAGTCCCAAAAATCATGACCTCCATGGGTGTTAGCCCAGTGTAGGCACATAGTGTGTCCGACCTGATGTGCTTGTGCTGGGCTAAAGGCTGATTCCTCCATGATGATTTGGCCTGTGTGTGCCTAGTAAAAATTTTTCTAAGTCCCAAAATTTTTCTAAGTCCCAAAATTTTTCTAAGTCCCAAACTTTTTCTAAGTGTGATAATTTTTCAAAGTCCCAATTTTTTTCTAAGTCCCAAAAATCATGACCTCCATGGGTGTGAGCCCAGTGTATGCACATGGTGTGTCCGACCTGAGGTGCCTGTGCTGGGCTAAAGGCTGATTCCTCCATGATGATTTGGCCTGTGTGTGCCTAGTAAAAATTTTTCAAAGTCCCAAAATTTTTCTAAGTCCCAAAAATCATGACCTCCATGGGTGTTAGCCCAGTGTAGGCACATAGTGTGTCCGACCTGATGTGCTTGTGCTGGGCTAGAGGCCCATTCCTCCATGATGATTTGGCCTGTGTGTGCCTAGTGAAAATTTTTCTAAGTGTGGAATTTTTTCTAAGTCCCAAACTTTTTCTAAGTGTGATAATTTTTTCAAAGTCCCCAACTTTTTCTAAGTGTGGAAATTTCTCTAAGTCCCATTTTTTTTCAAAGTCCCAAAAATCATGACCTCCATGGGTGTGAGCCCAGTGTATGCACATGCTGTGTCCGACCTGAGGTGCCTGTGCTGGGCTAGAGGCTGATTCCTCCATGATGATTTGGCCTGTGTGTGCCTGTTGAAAATTTTTCTAAGTCCCAAACTTTTTCTAAGTGTGACAATTTTTCAAAGTCCCATTTTTTTTCTAAGTCCCAAAAATCATGACCTCCATGGGTGTAAGCCCAGTGTATGCACATAGTGTGTCCGACCTGAGGTGCTTGTGCTGGGCTAAAGGCCAATTCCTCCATGATGATTTGGCCTGTGTGTGCCTAGTGAAAATTTTTCTAAGTCCCCAACTTTTTCTAAGTGTGGAAATTTTTCTAAGTCCCCAACTTTTTCTAAGTGTGGAAATTTCTCTAAGTCCCATTTTTTTTCAAAGTCCCAAAAATCATGACCTCCATGGGTGTGAGCCCAGTGTATGCACATGCTGTGTCCGACCTGAGGTGCCTGTGCTGGGCTAGAGGCTGATTCCTCCATGATGATTTGGCCTGTGTGTGCCTGTTGAAAATTTTTCTAAGTCCCAAAATTTTTCTAAGTCCCAAAAATCATGACCTCCATGGGTGTTAGCCCAGTGTAGGCACATAGTGTGTCCGACCTGATGTGCTTGTGCTGGGCTAGAGGCCCATTCCTCCATGATGATTTGGCCTGTGTGTGCCTAGTGAAAATTTTTCTAAGTCCCCAACTTTTTCTAAGTGTGGAAATTTTTCTAAGTCCAGAAATTTTTCTAAGTCCCCAACTTTTTCTAAGTGTGGAAATTTTTCTAAGTCCCATTTTTTTTCTAAGTCCCAAAAATCATGACCTCCATGGGTGTGAGCCCAGTGTATGCACATGGTGTGTCCGACCTGAGGTGCCTGTGCTGGGCTAAAGGCTGATTCCTCCATGATGATTTGGCCTGTGTGTGCCTAGTGAAAATTTTTCTAAGTGTGGAATTTTTTCTAAGTCCCCAACTTTTTCTAAGTGTGATAATTTTTCAAAGTCCCTTTTTTTTTCTAAGTCCCAAAAATCATGACCTCCATGGGTGTTAGCCCAGTGTAGGCACATAGTGTGTCCGACCTGATGTGCTTGTGCTGGGCTAAAGGCTGATTCCTCCATGATGATTTGGCCTGTGTGTGCCTAGTAAAAATTTTTCTAAGTCCCAAAATTTTTCTAAGTCCCAAAATTTTTCTAAGTCCCAAACTTTTTCTAAGTGTGATAATTTTTCAAAGTCCCAATTTTTTTCTAAGTCCCAAAAATCATGACCTCCATGGGTGTGAGCCCAGTGTATGCACATGGTGTGTCCGACCTGAGGTGCCTGTGCTGGGCTAAAGGCTGATTCCTCCATGATGATTTGGCCTGTGTGTGCGTAGTAAAAATTTTTCAAAGTCCCAAAATTTTTCTAAGTCCCAAAAATCATGACCTCCATGGGTGTTAGCCCAGTGTAGGCACATAGTGTGTCCGACCTGATGTGCTTGTGCTGGGCTAGAGGCCCATTCCTCCATGATGATTTGGCCTGTGTGTGCCTAGTGAAAATTTTTCTAAGTCCCCAACTTTTTCTAAGTGTGGAAATTTTTCTAAGTCCAGAAATTTTTCTAAGTCCCCAACTTTTTCTAAGTGTGGAAATTTTTCTAAGTCCCATTTTTTTTCTAAGTCCCAAAAATCATGACCTCCATGGGTGTGAGCCCAGTGTATGCACATGGTGTGTCCGACCTGAGGTGCCTGTGCTGGGCTAAAGGCTGATTCCTCCATGATGATTTGGCCTGTGTGTGCCTAGTGAAAATTTTTCTAAGTGTGGAATTTTTTCTAAGTCCCCAACTTTTTCTAAGTGTGATAATTTTTCAAAGTCCCTTTTTTTTTCTAAGTCCCAAAAATCATGACCTCCATGGGTGTTAGCCCAGTGTAGGCACATAGTGTGTCCGACCTGATGTGCTTGTGCTGGGCTAAAGGCTGATTCCTCCATGATGATTTGGCCTGTGTGTGCCTAGTAAAAATTTTTCTAAGTCCCAAAATTTTTCTAAGTCCCAAAATTTTTCAAAGTCCCAAACTTTTTCTAAGTGTGATAATTTTTCAAAGTCCCAATTTTTTTCTAAGTCCCAAAAATCATGACCTCCATGGGTGTGAGCCCAGTGTATGCACATGGTGTGTCCGACCTGAGGTGCCTGTGCTGGGCTAAAGGCTGATTCCTCCATGATGATTTGGCCTGTGTGTGCCTAGTAAAAATTTTTCAAAGTCCCAAAATTTTTCTAAGTCCCAAAAATCATGACCTCCATGGGTGTTAGCCCAGTGTAGGCACATAGTGTGTCCGACCTGATGTGCTTGTGCTGGGCTAGAGGCCCATTCCTCCATGATGATTTGGCCTGTGTGTGCCTAGTGAAAATTTTTCTAAGTGTGGAATTTTTTCTAAGTCCCAAACTTTTTCTAAGTGTGATAATTTTTTCAAAGTCCCCAACTTTTTCTAAGTGTGGAAATTTCTCTAAGTCCCATTTTTTTTCAAAGTCCCAAAAATCATGACCTCCATGGGTGTGAGCCCAGTGTATGCACATGCTGTGTCCGACCTGAGGTGCCTGTGCTGGGCTAGAGGCTGATTCCTCCATGATGATTTGGCCTGTGTGTGCCTGTTGAAAATTTTTCTAAGTCCCAAACTTTTTCTAAGTGTGACAATTTTTCAAAGTCCCATTTTTTTTCTAAGTCCCAAAAATCATGACCTCCATGGGTGTAAGCCCAGTGTATGCACATAGTGTGTCCGACCTGAGGTGCTTGTGCTGGGCTAAAGGCCAATTCCTCCATGATGATTTGGCCTGTGTGTGCCTAGTGAAAATTTTTCTAAGTCCCCAACTTTTTCTAAGTGTGGAAATTTTTCTAAGTCCCCAACTTTTTCTAAGTGTGGAAATTTCTCTAAGTCCCATTTTTTTTCAAAGTCCCAAAAATCATGACCTCCATGGGTGTGAGCCCAGTGTATGCACATGCTGTGTCCGACCTGAGGTGCCTGTGCTGGGCTAGAGGCTGATTCCTCCATGATGATTTGGCCTGTGTGTGCCTGTTGAAAATTTTTCTAAGTCCCAAAATTTTTCTAAGTCCCAAAAATCATGACCTCCATGGGTGTTAGCCCAGTGTAGGCACATAGTGTGTCCGACCTGATGTGCTTGTGCTGGGCTAGAGGCCCATTCCTCCATGATGATTTGGCCTGTGTGTGCCTAGTGAAAATTTTTCTAAGTCCCCAACTTTTTCTAAGTGTGGAAATTTTTCTAAGTCCAGAAATTTTTCTAAGTCCCCAACTTTTTCTAAGTGTGGAAATTTTTCTAAGTCCCATTTTTTTTCTAAGTCCCAAAAATCATGACCTCCATGGGTGTGAGCCCAGTGTATGCACATGGTGTGTCCGACCTGAGGTGCCTGTGCTGGGCTAAAGGCTGATTCCTCCATGATGATTTGGCCTGTGTGTGCCTAGTGAAAATTTTTCTAAGTGTGGAATTTTTTCTAAGTCCCCAACTTTTTCTAAGTGTGATAATTTTTCAAAGTCCCTTTTTTTTTCTAAGTCCCAAAAATCATGACCTCCATGGGTGTTAGCCCAGTGTAGGCACATAGTGTGTCCGACCTGATGTGCTTGTGCTGGGCTAAAGGCTGATTCCTCCATGATGATTTGGCCTGTGTGTGCCTAGTAAAAATTTTTCTAAGTCCCAAAATTTTTCTAAGTCCCAAAATTTTTCTAAGTCCCAAACTTTTTCTAAGTGTGATAATTTTTCAAAGTCCCAATTTTTTTCTAAGTCCCAAAAATCATGACCTCCATGGGTGTGAGCCCAGTGTATGCACATGGTGTGTCCGACCTGAGGTGCCTGTGCTGGGCTAAAGGCTGATTCCTCCATGATGATTTGGCCTGTGTGTGCCTAGTAAAAATTTTTCAAAGTCCCAAAATTTTTCTAAGTCCCAAAAATCATGACCTCCATGGGTGTTAGCCCAGTGTAGGCACATAGTGTGTCCGACCTGATGTGCTTGTGCTGGGCTAGAGGCCCATTCCTCCATGATGATTTGGCCTGTGTGTGCCTAGTGAAAATTTTTCTAAGTGTGGAATTTTTTCTAAGTCCCAAACTTTTTCTAAGTGTGATAATTTTTTCAAAGTCCCCAACTTTTTCTAAGTGTGGAAATTTCTCTAAGTCCCATTTTTTTTCAAAGTCCCAAAAATCATGACCTCCATGGGTGTGAGCCCAGTGTATGCACATGCTGTGTCCGACCTGAGGTGCCTGTGCTGGGCTAGAGGCTGATTCCTCCATGATGATTTGGCCTGTGTGTGCCTGTTGAAAATTTTTCTAAGTCCCAAACTTTTTCTAGATGTGACAATTTTTCAAAGTCCCATTTTTTTTCTAAGTCCCAAAAATCATGACCTCCATGGGTGTAAGCCCAGTGTATGCACATAGTGTGTCCGACCTGAGGTGCTTGTGCTGGGCTAAAGGCCAATTCCTCCATGATGATTTGGCCTGTGTGTGCCTAGTGAAAATTTTTCTAAGTCCCCAACTTTTTCTAAGTGTGGAAATTTTTCTAAGTCCCCAACTTTTTCTAAGTGTGGAAATTTCTCTAAGTCCCATTTTTTTTCAAAGTCCCAAAAATCATGACCTCCATGGGTGTGAGCCCAGTGTATGCACATGCTGTGTCCGACCTGAGGTGCCTGTGCTGGGCTAGAGGCTGATTCCTCCATGATGATTTGGCCTGTGTGTGCCTGTTGAAAATTTTTCTAAGTCCCAAAATTTTTCTAAGTCCCAAAAATCATGACCTCCATGGGTGTTAGCCCAGTGTAGGCACATAGTGTGTCCGACCTGATGTGCTTGTGCTGGGCTAGAGGCCCATTCCTCCATGATGATTTGGCCTGTGTGTGCCTAGTGAAAATTTTTCTAAGTCCCCAACTTTTTCTAAGTGTGGAAATTTTTCTAAGTCCAGAAATTTTTCTAAGTCCCCAACTTTTTCTAAGTGTGGAAATTTTTCTAAGTCCCATTTTTTTTCTAAGTCCCAAAAATCATGACCTCCATGGGTGTGAGCCCAGTGTATGCACATGGTGTGTCCGACCTGAGGTGCCTGTGCTGGGCTAAAGGCTGATTCCTCCATGATGATTTGGCCTGTGTGTGCCTAGTGAAAATTTTTCTAAGTGTGGAATTTTTTCTAAGTCCCCAACTTTTTCTAAGTGTGATAATTTTTCAAAGTCCCTTTTTTTTTCTAAGTCCCAAAAATCATGACCTCCATGGGTGTTAGCCCAGTGTAGGCACATAGTGTGTCCGACCTGATGTGCTTGTGCTGGGCTAAAGGCTGATTCCTCCATGATGATTTGGCCTGTGTGTGCCTAGTAAAAATTTTTCTAAGTCCCAAAATTTTTCTAAGTCCCAAAATTTTTCTAAGTCCCAAACTTTTTCTAAGTGTGATAATTTTTCAAAGTCCCAATTTTTTTCTAAGTCCCAAAAATCATGACCTCCATGGGTGTGAGCCCAGTGTATGCACATGGTGTGTCCGACCTGAGGTGCCTGTGCTGGGCTAAAGGCTGATTCCTCCATGATGATTTGGCCTGTGTGTGCGTAGTAAAAATTTTTCAAAGTCCCAAAATTTTTCTAAGTCCCAAAAATCATGACCTCCATGGGTGTTAGCCCAGTGTAGGCACATAGTGTGTCCGACCTGATGTGCTTGTGCTGGGCTAGAGGCCCATTCCTCCATGATGATTTGGCCTGTGTGTGCCTAGTGAAAATTTTTCTAAGTCCCCAACTTTTTCTAAGTGTGGAAATTTTTCTAAGTCCAGAAATTTTTCTAAGTCCCCAACTTTTTCTAAGTGTGGAAATTTTTCTAAGTCCCATTTTTTTTCTAAGTCCCAAAAATCATGACCTCCATGGGTGTGAGCCCAGTGTATGCACATGGTGTGTCCGACCTGAGGTGCCTGTGCTGGGCTAAAGGCTGATTCCTCCATGATGATTTGGCCTGTGTGTGCCTAGTGAAAATTTTTCTAAGTGTGGAATTTTTTCTAAGTCCCCAACTTTTTCTAAGTGTGATAATTTTTCAAAGTCCCTTTTTTTTTCTAAGTCCCAAAAATCATGACCTCCATGGGTGTTAGCCCAGTGTAGGCACATAGTGTGTCCGACCTGATGTGCTTGTGCTGGGCTAAAGGCTGATTCCTCCATGATGATTTGGCCTGTGTGTGCCTAGTAAAAATTTTTCTAAGTCCCAAAATTTTTCTAAGTCCCAAAATTTTTCTAAGTCCCAAACTTTTTCTAAGTGTGATAATTTTTCAAAGTCCCAATTTTTTTCTAAGTCCCAAAAATCATGACCTCCATGGGTGTGAGCCCAGTGTATGCACATGGTGTGTCCGACCTGAGGTGCCTGTGCTGGGCTAAAGGCTGATTCCTCCATGATGATTTGGCCTGTGTGTGCCTAGTAAAAATTTTTCAAAGTCCCAAAATTTTTCTAAGTCCCAAAAATCATGACCTCCATGGGTGTTAGCCCAGTGTAGGCACATAGTGTGTCCGACCTGATGTGCTTGTGCTGGGCTAGAGGCCCATTCCTCCATGATGATTTGGCCTGTGTGTGCCTAGTGAAAATTTTTCTAAGTGTGGAATTTTTTCTAAGTCCCAAACTTTTTCTAAGTGTGATAATTTTTTCAAAGTCCCCAACTTTTTCTAAGTGTGGAAATTTCTCTAAGTCCCATTTTTTTTCAAAGTCCCAAAAATCATGACCTCCATGGGTGTGAGCCCAGTGTATGCACATGCTGTGTCCGACCTGAGGTGCCTGTGCTGGGCTAGAGGCTGATTCCTCCATGATGATTTGGCCTGTGTGTGCCTGTTGAAAATTTTTCTAAGTCCCAAACTTTTTCTAAGTGTGACAATTTTTCAAAGTCCCATTTTTTTTCTAAGTCCCAAAAATCATGACCTCCATGGGTGTAAGCCCAGTGTATGCACATAGTGTGTCCGACCTGAGGTGCTTGTGCTGGGCTAAAGGCCAATTCCTCCATGATGATTTGGCCTGTGTGTGCCTAGTGAAAATTTTTCTAAGTCCCCAACTTTTTCTAAGTGTGGAAATTTTTCTAAGTCCCCAACTTTTTCTAAGTGTGGAAATTTCTCTAAGTCCCATTTTTTTTCAAAGTCCCAAAAATCATGACCTCCATGGGTGTGAGCCCAGTGTATGCACATGCTGTGTCCGACCTGAGGTGCCTGTGCTGGGCTAGAGGCTGATTCCTCCATGATGATTTGGCCTGTGTGTGCCTGTTGAAAATTTTTCTAAGTCCCAAAATTTTTCTAAGTCCCAAAAATCATGACCTCCATGGGTGTTAGCCCAGTGTAGGCACATAGTGTGTCCGACCTGATGTGCTTGTGCTGGGCTAGAGGCCCATTCCTCCATGATGATTTGGCCTGTGTGTGCCTAGTGAAAATTTTTCTAAGTCCCCAACTTTTTCTAAGTGTGGAAATTTTTCTAAGTCCAGAAATTTTTCTAAGTCCCCAACTTTTTCTAAGTGTGGAAATTTTTCTAAGTCCCATTTTTTTTCTAAGTCCCAAAAATCATGACCTCCATGGGTGTGAGCCCAGTGTATGCACATGGTGTGTCCGACCTGAGGTGCCTGTGCTGGGCTAAAGGCTGATTCCTCCATGATGATTTGGCCTGTGTGTGCCTAGTGAAAATTTTTCTAAGTGTGGAATTTTTTCTAAGTCCCCAACTTTTTCTAAGTGTGATAATTTTTCAAAGTCCCTTTTTTTTTCTAAGTCCCAAAAATCATGACCTCCATGGGTGTTAGCCCAGTGTAGGCACATAGTGTGTCCGACCTGATGTGCTTGTGCTGGGCTAAAGGCTGATTCCTCCATGATGATTTGGCCTGTGTGTGCCTAGTAAAAATTTTTCTAAGTCCCAAAATTTTTCTAAGTCCCAAAATTTTTCTAAGTCCCAAACTTTTTCTAAGTGTGATAATTTTTCAAAGTCCCAATTTTTTTCTAAGTCCCAAAAATCATGACCTCCATGGGTGTGAGCCCAGTGTATGCACATGGTGTGTCCGACCTGAGGTGCCTGTGCTGGGCTAAAGGCTGATTCCTCCATGATGATTTGGCCTGTGTGTGCCTAGTAAAAATTTTTCAAAGTCCCAAAATTTTTCTAAGTCCCAAAAATCATGACCTCCATGGGTGTTAGCCCAGTGTAGGCACATAGTGTGTCCGACCTGATGTGCTTGTGCTGGGCTAGAGGCCCATTCCTCCATGATGATTTGGCCTGTGTGTGCCTAGTGAAAATTTTTCTAAGTGTGGAATTTTTTCTAAGTCCCAAACTTTTTCTAAGTGTGATAATTTTTTCAAAGTCCCCAACTTTTTCTAAGTGTGGAAATTTCTCTAAGTCCCATTTTTTTTCAAAGTCCCAAAAATCATGACCTCCATGGGTGTGAGCCCAGTGTATGCACATGCTGTGTCCGACCTGAGGTGCCTGTGCTGGGCTAGAGGCTGATTCCTCCATGATGATTTGGCCTGTGTGTGCCTGTTGAAAATTTTTCTAAGTCCCAAACTTTTTCTAAGTGTGACAATTTTTCAAAGTCCCATTTTTTTTCTAAGTCCCAAAAATCATGACCTCCATGGGTGTAAGCCCAGTGTATGCACATAGTGTGTCCGACCTGAGGTGCTTGTGCTGGGCTAAAGGCCAATTCCTCCATGATGATTTGGCCTGTGTGTGCCTAGTGAAAATTTTTCTAAGTCCCCAACTTTTTCTAAGTGTGGAAATTTTTCTAAGTCCCCAACTTTTTCTAAGTGTGGAAATTTCTCTAAGTCCCATTTTTTTTCAAAGTCCCAAAAATCATGACCTCCATGGGTGTGAGCCCAGTGTATGCACATGCTGTGTCCGACCTGAGGTGCCTGTGCTGGGCTAGAGGCTGATTCCTCCATGATGATTTGGCCTGTGTGTGCCTGTTGAAAATTTTTCTAAGTCCCAAAATTTTTCTAAGTCCCAAAAATCATGACCTCCATGGGTGTTAGCCCAGTGTAGGCACATAGTGTGTCCGACCTGATGTGCTTGTGCTGGGCTAGAGGCCCATTCCTCCATGATGATTTGGCCTGTGTGTGCCTAGTGAAAATTTTTCTAAGTCCCCAACTTTTTCTAAGTGTGGAAATTTTTCTAAGTCCAGAAATTTTTCTAAGTCCCCAACTTTTTCTAAGTGTGGAAATTTTTCTAAGTCCCATTTTTTTTCTAAGTCCCAAAAATCATGACCTCCATGGGTGTGAGCCCAGTGTATGCACATGGTGTGTCCGACCTGAGGTGCCTGTGCTGGGCTAAAGGCTGATTCCTCCATGATGATTTGGCCTGTGTGTGCCTAGTGAAAATTTTTCTAAGTGTGGAATTTTTTCTAAGTCCCCAACTTTTTCTAAGTGTGATAATTTTTCAAAGTCCCTTTTTTTTTCTAAGTCCCAAAAATCATGACCTCCATGGGTGTTAGCCCAGTGTAGGCACATAGTGTGTCCGACCTGATGTGCTTGTGCTGGGCTAAAGGCTGATTCCTCCATGATGATTTGGCCTGTGTGTGCCTAGTAAAAATTTTTCTAAGTCCCAAAATTTTTCTAAGTCCCAAAATTTTTCTAAGTCCCAAACTTTTTCTAAGTGTGATAATTTTTCAAAGTCCCAATTTTTTTCTAAGTCCCAAAAATCATGACCTCCATGGGTGTGAGCCCAGTGTATGCACATGGTGTGTCCGACCTGAGGTGCCTGTGCTGGGCTAAAGGCTGATTCCTCCATGATGATTTGGCCTGTGTGTGCGTAGTAAAAATTTTTCAAAGTCCCAAAATTTTTCTAAGTCCCAAAAATCATGACCTCCATGGGTGTTAGCCCAGTGTAGGCACATAGTGTGTCCGACCTGATGTGCTTGTGCTGGGCTAGAGGCCCATTCCTCCATGATGATTTGGCCTGTGTGTGCCTAGTGAAAATTTTTCTAAGTCCCCAACTTTTTCTAAGTGTGGAAATTTTTCTAAGTCCAGAAATTTTTCTAAGTCCCCAACTTTTTCTAAGTGTGGAAATTTTTCTAAGTCCCATTTTTTTTCTAAGTCCCAAAAATCATGACCTCCATGGGTGTGAGCCCAGTGTATGCACATGGTGTGTCCGACCTGAGGTGCCTGTGCTGGGCTAAAGGCTGATTCCTCCATGATGATTTGGCCTGTGTGTGCCTAGTGAAAATTTTTCTAAGTGTGGAATTTTTTCTAAGTCCCCAACTTTTTCTAAGTGTGATAATTTTTCAAAGTCCCTTTTTTTTTCTAAGTCCCAAAAATCATGACCTCCATGGGTGTTAGCCCAGTGTAGGCACATAGTGTGTCCGACCTGATGTGCTTGTGCTGGGCTAAAGGCTGATTCCTCCATGATGATTTGGCCTGTGTGTGCCTAGTAAAAATTTTTCTAAGTCCCAAAATTTTTCTAAGTCCCAAAATTTTTCTAAGTCCCAAACTTTTTCTAAGTGTGATAATTTTTCAAAGTCCCAATTTTTTTCTAAGTCCCAAAAATCATGACCTCCATGGGTGTGAGCCCAGTGTATGCACATGGTGTGTCCGACCTGAGGTGCCTGTGCTGGGCTAAAGGCTGATTCCTCCATGATGATTTGGCCTGTGTGTGCCTAGTAAAAATTTTTCAAAGTCCCAAAATTTTTCTAAGTCCCAAAAATCATGACCTCCATGGGTGTTAGCCCAGTGTAGGCACATAGTGTGTCCGACCTGATGTGCTTGTGCTGGGCTAGAGGCCCATTCCTCCATGATGATTTGGCCTGTGTGTGCCTAGTGAAAATTTTTCTAAGTGTGGAATTTTTTCTAAGTCCCAAACTTTTTCTAAGTGTGATAATTTTTTCAAAGTCCCCAACTTTTTCTAAGTGTGGAAATTTCTCTAAGTCCCATTTTTTTTCAAAGTCCCAAAAATCATGACCTCCATGGGTGTGAGCCCAGTGTATGCACATGCTGTGTCCGACCTGAGGTGCCTGTGCTGGGCTAGAGGCTGATTCCTCCATGATGATTTGGCCTGTGTGTGCCTGTTGAAAATTTTTCTAAGTCCCAAACTTTTTCTAAGTGTGACAATTTTTCAAAGTCCCATTTTTTTTCTAAGTCCCAAAAATCATGACCTCCATGGGTGTAAGCCCAGTGTATGCACATAGTGTGTCCGACCTGAGGTGCTTGTGCTGGGCTAAAGGCCAATTCCTCCATGATGATTTGGCCTGTGTGTGCCTAGTGAAAATTTTTCTAAGTCCCCAACTTTTTCTAAGTGTGGAAATTTTTCTAAGTCCCCAACTTTTTCTAAGTGTGGAAATTTCTCTAAGTCCCATTTTTTTTCAAAGTCCCAAAAATCATGACCTCCATGGGTGTGAGCCCAGTGTATGCACATGCTGTGTCCGACCTGAGGTGCCTGTGCTGGGCTAGAGGCTGATTCCTCCATGATGATTTGGCCTGTGTGTGCCTGTTGAAAATTTTTCTAAGTCCCAAAATTTTTCTAAGTCCCAAAAATCATGACCTCCATGGGTGTTAGCCCAGTGTAGGCACATAGTGTGTCCGACCTGATGTGCTTGTGCTGGGCTAGAGGCCCATTCCTCCATGATGATTTGGCCTGTGTGTGCCTAGTGAAAATTTTTCTAAGTCCCCAACTTTTTCTAAGTGTGGAAATTTTTCTAAGTCCAGAAATTTTTCTAAGTCCCCAACTTTTTCTAAGTGTGGAAATTTTTCTAAGTCCCATTTTTTTTCTAAGTCCCAAAAATCATGACCTCCATGGGTGTGAGCCCAGTGTATGCACATGGTGTGTCCGACCTGAGGTGCCTGTGCTGGGCTAAAGGCTGATTCCTCCATGATGATTTGGCCTGTGTGTGCCTAGTGAAAATTTTTCTAAGTGTGGAATTTTTTCTAAGTCCCCAACTTTTTCTAAGTGTGATAATTTTTCAAAGTCCCTTTTTTTTTCTAAGTCCCAAAAATCATGACCTCCATGGGTGTTAGCCCAGTGTAGGCACATAGTGTGTCCGACCTGATGTGCTTGTGCTGGGCTAAAGGCTGATTCCTCCATGATGATTTGGCCTGTGTGTGCCTAGTAAAAATTTTTCTAAGTCCCAAAATTTTTCTAAGTCCCAAAATTTTTCTAAGTCCCAAACTTTTTCTAAGTGTGATAATTTTTCAAAGTCCCAATTTTTTTCTAAGTCCCAAAAATCATGACCTCCATGGGTGTGAGCCCAGTGTATGCACATGGTGTGTCCGACCTGAGGTGCCTGTGCTGGGCTAAAGGCTGATTCCTCCATGATGATTTGGCCTGTGTGTGCGTAGTAAAAATTTTTCAAAGTCCCAAAATTTTTCTAAGTCCCAAAAATCATGACCTCCATGGGTGTTAGCCCAGTGTAGGCACATAGTGTGTCCGACCTGATGTGCTTGTGCTGGGCTAGAGGCCCATTCCTCCATGATGATTTGGCCTGTGTGTGCCTAGTGAAAATTTTTCTAAGTCCCCAACTTTTTCTAAGTGTGGAAATTTTTCTAAGTCCAGAAATTTTTCTAAGTCCCCAACTTTTTCTAAGTGTGGAAATTTTTCTAAGTCCCATTTTTTTTCTAAGTCCCAAAAATCATGACCTCCATGGGTGTGAGCCCAGTGTATGCACATGGTGTGTCCGACCTGAGGTGCCTGTGCTGGGCTAAAGGCTGATTCCTCCATGATGATTTGGCCTGTGTGTGCCTAGTGAAAATTTTTCTAAGTGTGGAATTTTTTCTAAGTCCCCAACTTTTTCTAAGTGTGATAATTTTTCAAAGTCCCTTTTTTTTTCTAAGTCCCAAAAATCATGACCTCCATGGGTGTTAGCCCAGTGTAGGCACATAGTGTGTCCGACCTGATGTGCTTGTGCTGGGCTAAAGGCTGATTCCTCCATGATGATTTGGCCTGTGTGTGCCTAGTAAAAATTTTTCTAAGTCCCAAAATTTTTCTAAGTCCCAAAATTTTTCTAAGTCCCAAACTTTTTCTAAGTGTGATAATTTTTCAAAGTCCCAATTTTTTTCTAAGTCCCAAAAATCATGACCTCCATGGGTGTGAGCCCAGTGTATGCACATGGTGTGTCCGACCTGAGGTGCCTGTGCTGGGCTAAAGGCTGATTCCTCCATGATGATTTGGCCTGTGTGTGCCTAGTAAAAATTTTTCAAAGTCCCAAAATTTTTCTAAGTCCCAAAAATCATGACCTCCATGGGTGTTAGCCCAGTGTAGGCACATAGTGTGTCCGACCTGATGTGCTTGTGCTGGGCTAGAGGCCCATTCCTCCATGATGATTTGGCCTGTGTGTGCCTAGTGAAAATTTTTCTAAGTGTGGAATTTTTTCTAAGTCCCAAACTTTTTCTAAGTGTGATAATTTTTTCAAAGTCCCCAACTTTTTCTAAGTGTGGAAATTTCTCTAAGTCCCATTTTTTTTCAAAGTCCCAAAAATCATGACCTCCATGGGTGTGAGCCCAGTGTATGCACATGCTGTGTCCGACCTGAGGTGCCTGTGCTGGGCTAGAGGCTGATTCCTCCATGATGATTTGGCCTGTGTGTGCCTGTTGAAAATTTTTCTAAGTCCCAAACTTTTTCTAAGTGTGACAATTTTTCAAAGTCCCATTTTTTTTCTAAGTCCCAAAAATCATGACCTCCATGGGTGTAAGCCCAGTGTATGCACATAGTGTGTCCGACCTGAGGTGCTTGTGCTGGGCTAAAGGCCAATTCCTCCATGATGATTTGGCCTGTGTGTGCCTAGTGAAAATTTTTCTAAGTCCCCAACTTTTTCTAAGTGTGGAAATTTTTCTAAGTCCCCAACTTTTTCTAAGTGTGGAAATTTCTCTAAGTCCCATTTTTTTTCAAAGTCCCAAAAATCATGACCTCCATGGGTGTGAGCCCAGTGTATGCACATGCTGTGTCCGACCTGAGGTGCCTGTGCTGGGCTAGAGGCTGATTCCTCCATGATGATTTGGCCTGTGTGTGCCTGTTGAAAATTTTTCTAAGTCCCAAAATTTTTCTAAGTCCCAAAAATCATGACCTCCATGGGTGTTAGCCCAGTGTAGGCACATAGTGTGTCCGACCTGATGTGCTTGTGCTGGGCTAGAGGCCCATTCCTCCATGATGATTTGGCCTGTGTGTGCCTAGTGAAAATTTTTCTAAGTCCCCAACTTTTTCTAAGTGTGGAAATTTTTCTAAGTCCAGAAATTTTTCTAAGTCCCCAACTTTTTCTAAGTGTGGAAATTTTTCTAAGTCCCATTTTTTTTCTAAGTCCCAAAAATCATGACCTCCATGGGTGTGAGCCCAGTGTATGCACATGGTGTGTCCGACCTGAGGTGCCTGTGCTGGGCTAAAGGCTGATTCCTCCATGATGATTTGGCCTGTGTGTGCCTAGTGAAAATTTTTCTAAGTGTGGAATTTTTTCTAAGTCCCCAACTTTTTCTAAGTGTGATAATTTTTCAAAGTCCCTTTTTTTTTCTAAGTCCCAAAAATCATGACCTCCATGGGTGTTAGCCCAGTGTAGGCACATAGTGTGTCCGACCTGATGTGCTTGTGCTGGGCTAAAGGCTGATTCCTCCATGATGATTTGGCCTGTGTGTGCCTAGTAAAAATTTTTCTAAGTCCCAAAATTTTTCTAAGTCCCAAAATTTTTCTAAGTCCCCAACTTTTTCTAAGTGTGATAATTTTTCAAAGTCCCAATTTTTTTCTAAGTCCCAAAAATCATGACCTCCATGGGTGTGAGCCCAGTGTATGCACATGGTGTGTCCGACCTGAGGTGCCTGTGCTGGGCTAAAGGCTGATTCCTCCATGATGATTTGGCCTGTGTGTGCGTAGTAAAAATTTTTCAAAGTCCCAAAATTTTTCTAAGTCCCAAAAATCATGACCTCCATGGGTGTTAGCCCAGTGTAGGCACATAGTGTGTCCGACCTGATGTGCTTGTGCTGGGCTAGAGGCCCATTCCTCCATGATGATTTGGCCTGTGTGTGCCTAGTGAAAATTTTTCTAAGTCCCCAACTTTTTCTAAGTGTGGAAATTTTTCTAAGTCCAGAAATTTTTCTAAGTCCCCAACTTTTTCTAAGTGTGGAAATTTTTCTAAGTCCCATTTTTTTTCTAAGTCCCAAAAATCATGACCTCCATGGGTGTGAGCCCAGTGTATGCACATGGTGTGTCCGACCTGAGGTGCCTGTGCTGGGCTAAAGGCTGATTCCTCCATGATGATTTGGCCTGTGTGTGCCTAGTGAAAATTTTTCTAAGTGTGGAATTTTTTCTAAGTCCCCAACTTTTTCTAAGTGTGATAATTTTTCAAAGTCCCTTTTTTTTTCTAAGTCCCAAAAATCATGACCTCCATGGGTGTTAGCCCAGTGTAGGCACATAGTGTGTCCGACCTGATGTGCTTGTGCTGGGCTAAAGGCTGATTCCTCCATGATGATTTGGCCTGTGTGTGCCTAGTAAAAATTTTTCTAAGTCCCAAAATTTTTCTAAGTCCCAAAATTTTTCTAAGTCCCAAACTTTTTCTAAGTGTGATAATTTTTCAAAGTCCCAATTTTTTTCTAAGTCCCAAAAATCATGACCTCCATGGGTGTGAGCCCAGTGTATGCACATGGTGTGTCCGACCTGAGGTGCCTGTGCTGGGCTAAAGGCTGATTCCTCCATGATGATTTGGCCTGTGTGTGCCTAGTAAAAATTTTTCAAAGTCCCAAAATTTTTCTAAGTCCCAAAAATCATGACCTCCATGGGTGTTAGCCCAGTGTAGGCACATAGTGTGTCCGACCTGATGTGCTTGTGCTGGGCTAGAGGCCCATTCCTCCATGATGATTTGGCCTGTGTGTGCCTAGTGAAAATTTTTCT
This sequence comes from Clarias gariepinus, assembly GCF_024256425.1. NCBI lineage: Eukaryota > Metazoa > Chordata > Actinopteri > Siluriformes > Clariidae > Clarias > Clarias gariepinus. The sequence goes on along the minus strand of NC_071126.1, from coordinate 403,985 downwards.
AAGTGTGGAATTTTTTCTAAGTCCCAAACTTTTTCTAAGTGTGATAATTTTTTCAAAGTCCCCAACTTTTTCTAAGTGTGGAAATTTCTCTAAGTCCCATTTTTTTTCAAAGTCCCAAAAATCATGACCTCCATGGGTGTGAGCCCAGTGTATGCACATGCTGTGTCCGACCTGAGGTGCCTGTGCTGGGCTAGAGGCTGATTCCTCCATGATGATTTGGCCTGTGTGTGCCTGTTGAAAATTTTTCTAAGTCCCAAACTTTTTCTAAGTGTGACAATTTTTCAAAGTCCCATTTTTTTTCTAAGTCCCAAAAATCATGACCTCCATGGGTGTAAGCCCAGTGTATGCACATAGTGTGTCCGACCTGAGGTGCTTGTGCTGGGCTAAAGGCCAATTCCTCCATGATGATTTGGCCTGTGTGTGCCTAGTGAAAATTTTTCTAAGTCCCCAACTTTTTCTAAGTGTGGAAATTTTTCTAAGTCCCCAACTTTTTCTAAGTGTGGAAATTTCTCTAAGTCCCATTTTTTTTCAAAGTCCCAAAAATCATGACCTCCATGGGTGTGAGCCCAGTGTATGCACATGCTGTGTCCGACCTGAGGTGCCTGTGCTGGGCTAGAGGCTGATTCCTCCATGATGATTTGGCCTGTGTGTGCCTGTTGAAAATTTTTCTAAGTCCCAAAATTTTTCTAAGTCCCAAAAATCATGACCTCCATGGGTGTTAGCCCAGTGTAGGCACATAGTGTGTCCGACCTGATGTGCTTGTGCTGGGCTAGAGGCCCATTCCTCCATGATGATTTGGCCTGTGTGTGCCTAGTGAAAATTTTTCTAAGTCCCCAACTTTTTCTAAGTGTGGAAATTTTTCTAAGTCCAGAAATTTTTCTAAGTCCCCAACTTTTTCTAAGTGTGGAAATTTTTCTAAGTCCCATTTTTTTTCTAAGTCCCAAAAATCATGACCTCCATGGGTGTGAGCCCAGTGTATGCACATGGTGTGTCCGACCTGAGGTGCCTGTGCTGGGCTAAAGGCTGATTCCTCCATGATGATTTGGCCTGTGTGTGCCTAGTGAAAATTTTTCTAAGTGTGGAATTTTTTCTAAGTCCCCAACTTTTTCTAAGTGTGATAATTTTTCAAAGTCCCTTTTTTTTTCTAAGTCCCAAAAATCATGACCTCCATGGGTGTTAGCCCAGTGTAGGCACATAGTGTGTCCGACCTGATGTGCTTGTGCTGGGCTAAAGGCTGATTCCTCCATGATGATTTGGCCTGTGTGTGCCTAGTAAAAATTTTTCTAAGTCCCAAAATTTTTCTAAGTCCCAAAATTTTTCTAAGTCCCAAACTTTTTCTAAGTGTGATAATTTTTCAAAGTCCCAATTTTTTTCTAAGTCCCAAAAATCATGACCTCCATGGGTGTGAGCCCAGTGTATGCACATGGTGTGTCCGACCTGAGGTGCCTGTGCTGGGCTAAAGGCTGATTCCTCCATGATGATTTGGCCTGTGTGTGCGTAGTAAAAATTTTTCAAAGTCCCAAAATTTTTCTAAGTCCCAAAAATCATGACCTCCATGGGTGTTAGCCCAGTGTAGGCACATAGTGTGTCCGACCTGATGTGCTTGTGCTGGGCTAGAGGCCCATTCCTCCATGATGATTTGGCCTGTGTGTGCCTAGTGAAAATTTTTCTAAGTCCCCAACTTTTTCTAAGTGTGGAAATTTTTCTAAGTCCAGAAATTTTTCTAAGTCCCCAACTTTTTCTAAGTGTGGAAATTTTTCTAAGTCCCATTTTTTTTCTAAGTCCCAAAAATCATGACCTCCATGGGTGTGAGCCCAGTGTATGCACATGGTGTGTCCGACCTGAGGTGCCTGTGCTGGGCTAAAGGCTGATTCCTCCATGATGATTTGGCCTGTGTGTGCCTAGTGAAAATTTTTCTAAGTGTGGAATTTTTTCTAAGTCCCCAACTTTTTCTAAGTGTGATAATTTTTCAAAGTCCCTTTTTTTTTCTAAGTCCCAAAAATCATGACCTCCATGGGTGTTAGCCCAGTGTAGGCACATAGTGTGTCCGACCTGATGTGCTTGTGCTGGGCTAAAGGCTGATTCCTCCATGATGATTTGGCCTGTGTGTGCCTAGTAAAAATTTTTCTAAGTCCCAAAATTTTTCTAAGTCCCAAAATTTTTCAAAGTCCCAAACTTTTTCTAAGTGTGATAATTTTTCAAAGTCCCAATTTTTTTCTAAGTCCCAAAAATCATGACCTCCATGGGTGTGAGCCCAGTGTATGCACATGGTGTGTCCGACCTGAGGTGCCTGTGCTGGGCTAAAGGCTGATTCCTCCATGATGATTTGGCCTGTGTGTGCCTAGTAAAAATTTTTCAAAGTCCCAAAATTTTTCTAAGTCCCAAAAATCATGACCTCCATGGGTGTTAGCCCAGTGTAGGCACATAGTGTGTCCGACCTGATGTGCTTGTGCTGGGCTAGAGGCCCATTCCTCCATGATGATTTGGCCTGTGTGTGCCTAGTGAAAATTTTTCTAAGTGTGGAATTTTTTCTAAGTCCCAAACTTTTTCTAAGTGTGATAATTTTTTCAAAGTCCCCAACTTTTTCTAAGTGTGGAAATTTCTCTAAGTCCCATTTTTTTTCAAAGTCCCAAAAATCATGACCTCCATGGGTGTGAGCCCAGTGTATGCACATGCTGTGTCCGACCTGAGGTGCCTGTGCTGGGCTAGAGGCTGATTCCTCCATGATGATTTGGCCTGTGTGTGCCTGTTGAAAATTTTTCTAAGTCCCAAACTTTTTCTAAGTGTGACAATTTTTCAAAGTCCCATTTTTTTTCTAAGTCCCAAAAATCATGACCTCCATGGGTGTAAGCCCAGTGTATGCACATAGTGTGTCCGACCTGAGGTGCTTGTGCTGGGCTAAAGGCCAATTCCTCCATGATGATTTGGCCTGTGTGTGCCTAGTGAAAATTTTTCTAAGTCCCCAACTTTTTCTAAGTGTGGAAATTTTTCTAAGTCCCCAACTTTTTCTAAGTGTGGAAATTTCTCTAAGTCCCATTTTTTTTCAAAGTCCCAAAAATCATGACCTCCATGGGTGTGAGCCCAGTGTATGCACATGCTGTGTCCGACCTGAGGTGCCTGTGCTGGGCTAGAGGCTGATTCCTCCATGATGATTTGGCCTGTGTGTGCCTGTTGAAAATTTTTCTAAGTCCCAAAATTTTTCTAAGTCCCAAAAATCATGACCTCCATGGGTGTTAGCCCAGTGTAGGCACATAGTGTGTCCGACCTGATGTGCTTGTGCTGGGCTAGAGGCCCATTCCTCCATGATGATTTGGCCTGTGTGTGCCTAGTGAAAATTTTTCTAAGTCCCCAACTTTTTCTAAGTGTGGAAATTTTTCTAAGTCCAGAAATTTTTCTAAGTCCCCAACTTTTTCTAAGTGTGGAAATTTTTCTAAGTCCCATTTTTTTTCTAAGTCCCAAAAATCATGACCTCCATGGGTGTGAGCCCAGTGTATGCACATGGTGTGTCCGACCTGAGGTGCCTGTGCTGGGCTAAAGGCTGATTCCTCCATGATGATTTGGCCTGTGTGTGCCTAGTGAAAATTTTTCTAAGTGTGGAATTTTTTCTAAGTCCCCAACTTTTTCTAAGTGTGATAATTTTTCAAAGTCCCTTTTTTTTTCTAAGTCCCAAAAATCATGACCTCCATGGGTGTTAGCCCAGTGTAGGCACATAGTGTGTCCGACCTGATGTGCTTGTGCTGGGCTAAAGGCTGATTCCTCCATGATGATTTGGCCTGTGTGTGCCTAGTAAAAATTTTTCTAAGTCCCAAAATTTTTCTAAGTCCCAAAATTTTTCTAAGTCCCAAACTTTTTCTAAGTGTGATAATTTTTCAAAGTCCCAATTTTTTTCTAAGTCCCAAAAATCATGACCTCCATGGGTGTGAGCCCAGTGTATGCACATGGTGTGTCCGACCTGAGGTGCCTGTGCTGGGCTAAAGGCTGATTCCTCCATGATGATTTGGCCTGTGTGTGCCTAGTAAAAATTTTTCAAAGTCCCAAAATTTTTCTAAGTCCCAAAAATCATGACCTCCATGGGTGTTAGCCCAGTGTAGGCACATAGTGTGTCCGACCTGATGTGCTTGTGCTGGGCTAGAGGCCCATTCCTCCATGATGATTTGGCCTGTGTGTGCCTAGTGAAAATTTTTCTAAGTGTGGAATTTTTTCTAAGTCCCAAACTTTTTCTAAGTGTGATAATTTTTTCAAAGTCCCCAACTTTTTCTAAGTGTGGAAATTTCTCTAAGTCCCATTTTTTTTCAAAGTCCCAAAAATCATGACCTCCATGGGTGTGAGCCCAGTGTATGCACATGCTGTGTCCGACCTGAGGTGCCTGTGCTGGGCTAGAGGCTGATTCCTCCATGATGATTTGGCCTGTGTGTGCCTGTTGAAAATTTTTCTAAGTCCCAAACTTTTTCTAAGTGTGACAATTTTTCAAAGTCCCATTTTTTTTCTAAGTCCCAAAAATCATGACCTCCATGGGTGTAAGCCCAGTGTATGCACATAGTGTGTCCGACCTGAGGTGCTTGTGCTGGGCTAAAGGCCAATTCCTCCATGATGATTTGGCCTGTGTGTGCCTAGTGAAAATTTTTCTAAGTCCCCAACTTTTTCTAAGTGTGGAAATTTTTCTAAGTCCCCAACTTTTTCTAAGTGTGGAAATTTCTCTAAGTCCCATTTTTTTTCAAAGTCCCAAAAATCATGACCTCCATGGGTGTGAGCCCAGTGTATGCACATGCTGTGTCCGACCTGAGGTGCCTGTGCTGGGCTAGAGGCTGATTCCTCCATGATGATTTGGCCTGTGTGTGCCTGTTGAAAATTTTTCTAAGTCCCAAAATTTTTCTAAGTCCCAAAAATCATGACCTCCATGGGTGTTAGCCCAGTGTAGGCACATAGTGTGTCCGACCTGATGTGCTTGTGCTGGGCTAGAGGCCCATTCCTCCATGATGATTTGGCCTGTGTGTGCCTAGTGAAAATTTTTCTAAGTCCCCAACTTTTTCTAAGTGTGGAAATTTTTCTAAGTCCAGAAATTTTTCTAAGTCCCCAACTTTTTCTAAGTGTGGAAATTTTTCTAAGTCCCATTTTTTTTCTAAGTCCCAAAAATCATGACCTCCATGGGTGTGAGCCCAGTGTATGCACATGGTGTGTCCGACCTGAGGTGCCTGTGCTGGGCTAAAGGCTGATTCCTCCATGATGATTTGGCCTGTGTGTGCCTAGTGAAAATTTTTCTAAGTGTGGAATTTTTTCTAAGTCCCCAACTTTTTCTAAGTGTGATAATTTTTCAAAGTCCCTTTTTTTTTCTAAGTCCCAAAAATCATGACCTCCATGGGTGTTAGCCCAGTGTAGGCACATAGTGTGTCCGACCTGATGTGCTTGTGCTGGGCTAAAGGCTGATTCCTCCATGATGATTTGGCCTGTGTGTGCCTAGTAAAAATTTTTCTAAGTCCCAAAATTTTTCTAAGTCCCAAAATTTTTCTAAGTCCCAAACTTTTTCTAAGTGTGATAATTTTTCAAAGTCCCAATTTTTTTCTAAGTCCCAAAAATCATGACCTCCATGGGTGTGAGCCCAGTGTATGCACATGGTGTGTCCGACCTGAGGTGCCTGTGCTGGGCTAAAGGCTGATTCCTCCATGATGATTTGGCCTGTGTGTGCGTAGTAAAAATTTTTCAAAGTCCCAAAATTTTTCTAAGTCCCAAAAATCATGACCTCCATGGGTGTTAGCCCAGTGTAGGCACATAGTGTGTCCGACCTGATGTGCTTGTGCTGGGCTAGAGGCCCATTCCTCCATGATGATTTGGCCTGTGTGTGCCTAGTGAAAATTTTTCTAAGTCCCCAACTTTTTCTAAGTGTGGAAATTTTTCTAAGTCCAGAAATTTTTCTAAGTCCCCAACTTTTTCTAAGTGTGGAAATTTTTCTAAGTCCCATTTTTTTTCTAAGTCCCAAAAATCATGACCTCCATGGGTGTGAGCCCAGTGTATGCACATGGTGTGTCCGACCTGAGGTGCCTGTGCTGGGCTAAAGGCTGATTCCTCCATGATGATTTGGCCTGTGTGTGCCTAGTGAAAATTTTTCTAAGTGTGGAATTTTTTCTAAGTCCCCAACTTTTTCTAAGTGTGATAATTTTTCAAAGTCCCTTTTTTTTTCTAAGTCCCAAAAATCATGACCTCCATGGGTGTTAGCCCAGTGTAGGCACATAGTGTGTCCGACCTGATGTGCTTGTGCTGGGCTAAAGGCTGATTCCTCCATGATGATTTGGCCTGTGTGTGCCTAGTAAAAATTTTTCTAAGTCCCAAAATTTTTCTAAGTCCCAAAATTTTTCTAAGTCCCAAACTTTTTCTAAGTGTGATAATTTTTCAAAGTCCCAATTTTTTTCTAAGTCCCAAAAATCATGACCTCCATGGGTGTGAGCCCAGTGTATGCACATGGTGTGTCCGACCTGAGGTGCCTGTGCTGGGCTAAAGGCTGATTCCTCCATGATGATTTGGCCTGTGTGTGCCTAGTAAAAATTTTTCAAAGTCCCAAAATTTTTCTAAGTCCCAAAAATCATGACCTCCATGGGTGTTAGCCCAGTGTAGGCACATAGTGTGTCCGACCTGATGTGCTTGTGCTGGGCTAGAGGCCCATTCCTCCATGATGATTTGGCCTGTGTGTGCCTAGTGAAAATTTTTCTAAGTGTGGAATTTTTTCTAAGTCCCAAACTTTTTCTAAGTGTGATAATTTTTTCAAAGTCCCCAACTTTTTCTAAGTGTGGAAATTTCTCTAAGTCCCATTTTTTTTCAAAGTCCCAAAAATCATGACCTCCATGGGTGTGAGCCCAGTGTATGCACATGCTGTGTCCGACCTGAGGTGCCTGTGCTGGGCTAGAGGCTGATTCCTCCATGATGATTTGGCCTGTGTGTGCCTGTTGAAAATTTTTCTAAGTCCCAAACTTTTTCTAAGTGTGACAATTTTTCAAAGTCCCATTTTTTTTCTAAGTCCCAAAAATCATGACCTCCATGGGTGTAAGCCCAGTGTATGCACATAGTGTGTCCGACCTGAGGTGCTTGTGCTGGGCTAAAGGCCAATTCCTCCATGATGATTTGGCCTGTGTGTGCCTAGTGAAAATTTTTCTAAGTCCCCAACTTTTTCTAAGTGTGGAAATTTTTCTAAGTCCCCAACTTTTTCTAAGTGTGGAAATTTCTCTAAGTCCCATTTTTTTTCAAAGTCCCAAAAATCATGACCTCCATGGGTGTGAGCCCAGTGTATGCACATGCTGTGTCCGACCTGAGGTGCCTGTGCTGGGCTAGAGGCTGATTCCTCCATGATGATTTGGCCTGTGTGTGCCTGTTGAAAATTTTTCTAAGTCCCAAAATTTTTCTAAGTCCCAAAAATCATGACCTCCATGGGTGTTAGCCCAGTGTAGGCACATAGTGTGTCCGACCTGATGTGCTTGTGCTGGGCTAGAGGCCCATTCCTCCATGATGATTTGGCCTGTGTGTGCCTAGTGAAAATTTTTCTAAGTCCCCAACTTTTTCTAAGTGTGGAAATTTTTCTAAGTCCAGAAATTTTTCTAAGTCCCCAACTTTTTCTAAGTGTGGAAATTTTTCTAAGTCCCATTTTTTTTCTAAGTCCCAAAAATCATGACCTCCATGGGTGTGAGCCCAGTGTATGCACATGGTGTGTCCGACCTGAGGTGCCTGTGCTGGGCTAAAGGCTGATTCCTCCATGATGATTTGGCCTGTGTGTGCCTAGTGAAAATTTTTCTAAGTGTGGAATTTTTTCTAAGTCCCCAACTTTTTCTAAGTGTGATAATTTTTCAAAGTCCCTTTTTTTTTCTAAGTCCCAAAAATCATGACCTCCATGGGTGTTAGCCCAGTGTAGGCACATAGTGTGTCCGACCTGATGTGCTTGTGCTGGGCTAAAGGCTGATTCCTCCATGATGATTTGGCCTGTGTGTGCCTAGTAAAAATTTTTCTAAGTCCCAAAATTTTTCTAAGTCCCAAAATTTTTCTAAGTCCCAAACTTTTTCTAAGTGTGATAATTTTTCAAAGTCCCAATTTTTTTCTAAGTCCCAAAAATCATGACCTCCATGGGTGTGAGCCCAGTGTATGCACATGGTGTGTCCGACCTGAGGTGCCTGTGCTGGGCTAAAGGCTGATTCCTCCATGATGATTTGGCCTGTGTGTGCGTAGTAAAAATTTTTCAAAGTCCCAAAATTTTTCTAAGTCCCAAAAATCATGACCTCCATGGGTGTTAGCCCAGTGTAGGCACATAGTGTGTCCGACCTGATGTGCTTGTGCTGGGCTAGAGGCCCATTCCTCCATGATGATTTGGCCTGTGTGTGCCTAGTGAAAATTTTTCTAAGTCCCCAACTTTTTCTAAGTGTGGAAATTTTTCTAAGTCCAGAAATTTTTCTAAGTCCCCAACTTTTTCTAAGTGTGGAAATTTTTCTAAGTCCCATTTTTTTTCTAAGTCCCAAAAATCATGACCTCCATGGGTGTGAGCCCAGTGTATGCACATGGTGTGTCCGACCTGAGGTGCCTGTGCTGGGCTAAAGGCTGATTCCTCCATGATGATTTGGCCTGTGTGTGCCTAGTGAAAATTTTTCTAAGTGTGGAATTTTTTCTAAGTCCCCAACTTTTTCTAAGTGTGATAATTTTTCAAAGTCCCTTTTTTTTTCTAAGTCCCAAAAATCATGACCTCCATGGGTGTTAGCCCAGTGTAGGCACATAGTGTGTCCGACCTGATGTGCTTGTGCTGGGCTAAAGGCTGATTCCTCCATGATGATTTGGCCTGTGTGTGCCTAGTAAAAATTTTTCTAAGTCCCAAAATTTTTCTAAGTCCCAAAATTTTTCTAAGTCCCAAACTTTTTCTAAGTGTGATAATTTTTCAAAGTCCCAATTTTTTTCTAAGTCCCAAAAATCATGACCTCCATGGGTGTGAGCCCAGTGTATGCACATGGTGTGTCCGACCTGAGGTGCCTGTGCTGGGCTAAAGGCTGATTCCTCCATGATGATTTGGCCTGTGTGTGCCTAGTAAAAATTTTTCAAAGTCCCAAAATTTTTCTAAGTCCCAAAAATCATGACCTCCATGGGTGTTAGCCCAGTGTAGGCACATAGTGTGTCCGACCTGATGTGCTTGTGCTGGGCTAGAGGCCCATTCCTCCATGATGATTTGGCCTGTGTGTGCCTAGTGAAAATTTTTCTAAGTGTGGAATTTTTTCTAAGTCCCAAACTTTTTCTAAGTGTGATAATTTTTTCAAAGTCCCCAACTTTTTCTAAGTGTGGAAATTTCTCTAAGTCCCATTTTTTTTCAAAGTCCCAAAAATCATGACCTCCATGGGTGTGAGCCCAGTGTATGCACATGCTGTGTCCGACCTGAGGTGCCTGTGCTGGGCTAGAGGCTGATTCCTCCATGATGATTTGGCCTGTGTGTGCCTGTTGAAAATTTTTCTAAGTCCCAAACTTTTTCTAAGTGTGACAATTTTTCAAAGTCCCATTTTTTTTCTAAGTCCCAAAAATCATGACCTCCATGGGTGTAAGCCCAGTGTATGCACATAGTGTGTCCGACCTGAGGTGCTTGTGCTGGGCTAAAGGCCAATTCCTCCATGATGATTTGGCCTGTGTGTGCCTAGTGAAAATTTTTCTAAGTCCCCAACTTTTTCTAAGTGTGGAAATTTTTCTAAGTCCCCAACTTTTTCTAAGTGTGGAAATTTCTCTAAGTCCCATTTTTTTTCAAAGTCCCAAAAATCATGACCTCCATGGGTGTGAGCCCAGTGTATGCACATGCTGTGTCCGACCTGAGGTGCCTGTGCTGGGCTAGAGGCTGATTCCTCCATGATGATTTGGCCTGTGTGTGCCTGTTGAAAATTTTTCTAAGTCCCAAAATTTTTCTAAGTCCCAAAAATCATGACCTCCATGGGTGTTAGCCCAGTGTAGGCACATAGTGTGTCCGACCTGATGTGCTTGTGCTGGGCTAGAGGCCCATTCCTCCATGATGATTTGGCCTGTGTGTGCCTAGTGAAAATTTTTCTAAGTCCCCAACTTTTTCTAAGTGTGGAAATTTTTCTAAGTCCAGAAATTTTTCTAAGTCCCCAACTTTTTCTAAGTGTGGAAATTTTTCTAAGTCCCATTTTTTTTCTAAGTCCCAAAAATCATGACCTCCATGGGTGTGAGCCCAGTGTATGCACATGGTGTGTCCGACCTGAGGTGCCTGTGCTGGGCTAAAGGCTGATTCCTCCATGATGATTTGGCCTGTGTGTGCCTAGTGAAAATTTTTCTAAGTGTGGAATTTTTTCTAAGTCCCCAACTTTTTCTAAGTGTGATAATTTTTCAAAGTCCCTTTTTTTTTCTAAGTCCCAAAAATCATGACCTCCATGGGTGTTAGCCCAGTGTAGGCACATAGTGTGTCCGACCTGATGTGCTTGTGCTGGGCTAAAGGCTGATTCCTCCATGATGATTTGGCCTGTGTGTGCCTAGTAAAAATTTTTCTAAGTCCCAAAATTTTTCTAAGTCCCAAAATTTTTCTAAGTCCCAAACTTTTTCTAAGTGTGATAATTTTTCAAAGTCCCAATTTTTTTCTAAGTCCCAAAAATCATGACCTCCATGGGTGTGAGCCCAGTGTATGCACATGGTGTGTCCGACCTGAGGTGCCTGTGCTGGGCTAAAGGCTGATTCCTCCATGATGATTTGGCCTGTGTGTGCGTAGTAAAAATTTTTCAAAGTCCCAAAATTTTTCTAAGTCCCAAAAATCATGACCTCCATGGGTGTTAGCCCAGTGTAGGCACATAGTGTGTCCGACCTGATGTGCTTGTGCTGGGCTAGAGGCCCATTCCTCCATGATGATTTGGCCTGTGTGTGCCTAGTGAAAATTTTTCTAAGTCCCCAACTTTTTCTAAGTGTGGAAATTTTTCTAAGTCCAGAAATTTTTCTAAGTCCCCAACTTTTTCTAAGTGTGGAAATTTTTCTAAGTCCCATTTTTTTTCTAAGTCCCAAAAATCATGACCTCCATGGGTGTGAGCCCAGTGTATGCACATGGTGTGTCCGACCTGAGGTGCCTGTGCTGGGCTAAAGGCTGATTCCTCCATGATGATTTGGCCTGTGTGTGCCTAGTGAAAATTTTTCTAAGTGTGGAATTTTTTCTAAGTCCCCAACTTTTTCTAAGTGTGATAATTTTTCAAAGTCCCTTTTTTTTTCTAAGTCCCAAAAATCATGACCTCCATGGGTGTTAGCCCAGTGTAGGCACATAGTGTGTCCGACCTGATGTGCTTGTGCTGGGCTAAAGGCTGATTCCTCCATGATGATTTGGCCTGTGTGTGCCTAGTAAAAATTTTTCTAAGTCCCAAAATTTTTCTAAGTCCCAAAATTTTTCTAAGTCCCAAACTTTTTCTAAGTGTGATAATTTTTCAAAGTCCCAATTTTTTTCTAAGTCCCAAAAATCATGACCTCCATGGGTGTGAGCCCAGTGTATGCACATGGTGTGTCCGACCTGAGGTGCCTGTGCTGGGCTAAAGGCTGATTCCTCCATGATGATTTGGCCTGTGTGTGCCTAGTAAAAATTTTTCAAAGTCCCAAAATTTTTCTAAGTCCCAAAAATCATGACCTCCATGGGTGTTAGCCCAGTGTAGGCACATAGTGTGTCCGACCTGATGTGCTTGTGCTGGGCTAGAGGCCCATTCCTCCATGATGATTTGGCCTGTGTGTGCCTAGTGAAAATTTTTCTAAGTGTGGAATTTTTTCTAAGTCCCAAACTTTTTCTAAGTGTGATAATTTTTTCAAAGTCCCCAACTTTTTCTAAGTGTGGAAATTTCTCTAAGTCCCATTTTTTTTCAAAGTCCCAAAAATCATGACCTCCATGGGTGTGAGCCCAGTGTATGCACATGCTGTGTCCGACCTGAGGTGCCTGTGCTGGGCTAGAGGCTGATTCCTCCATGATGATTTGGCCTGTGTGTGCCTGTTGAAAATTTTTCTAAGTCCCAAACTTTTTCTAAGTGTGACAATTTTTCAAAGTCCCATTTTTTTTCTAAGTCCCAAAAATCATGACCTCCATGGGTGTAAGCCCAGTGTATGCACATAGTGTGTCCGACCTGAGGTGCTTGTGCTGGGCTAAAGGCCAATTCCTCCATGATGATTTGGCCTGTGTGTGCCTAGTGAAAATTTTTCTAAGTCCCCAACTTTTTCTAAGTGTGGAAATTTTTCTAAGTCCCCAACTTTTTCTAAGTGTGGAAATTTCTCTAAGTCCCATTTTTTTTCAAAGTCCCAAAAATCATGACCTCCATGGGTGTGAGCCCAGTGTATGCACATGCTGTGTCCGACCTGAGGTGCCTGTGCTGGGCTAGAGGCTGATTCCTCCATGATGATTTGGCCTGTGTGTGCCTGTTGAAAATTTTTCTAAGTCCCAAAATTTTTCTAAGTCCCAAAAATCATGACCTCCATGGGTGTTAGCCCAGTGTAGGCACATAGTGTGTCCGACCTGATGTGCTTGTGCTGGGCTAGAGGCCCATTCCTCCATGATGATTTGGCCTGTGTGTGCCTAGTGAAAATTTTTCTAAGTCCCCAACTTTTTCTAAGTGTGGAAATTTTTCTAAGTCCAGAAATTTTTCTAAGTCCCCAACTTTTTCTAAGTGTGGAAATTTTTCTAAGTCCCATTTTTTTTCTAAGTCCCAAAAATCATGACCTCCATGGGTGTGAGCCCAGTGTATGCACATGGTGTGTCCGACCTGAGGTGCCTGTGCTGGGCTAAAGGCTGATTCCTCCATGATGATTTGGCCTGTGTGTGCCTAGTGAAAATTTTTCTAAGTGTGGAATTTTTTCTAAGTCCCCAACTTTTTCTAAGTGTGATAATTTTTCAAAGTCCCTTTTTTTTTCTAAGTCCCAAAAATCATGACCTCCATGGGTGTTAGCCCAGTGTAGGCACATAGTGTGTCCGACCTGATGTGCTTGTGCTGGGCTAAAGGCTGATTCCTCCATGATGATTTGGCCTGTGTGTGCCTAGTAAAAATTTTTCTAAGTCCCAAAATTTTTCTAAGTCCCAAAATTTTTCTAAGTCCCAAACTTTTTCTAAGTGTGATAATTTTTCAAAGTCCCAATTTTTTTCTAAGTCCCAAAAATCATGACCTCCATGGGTGTGAGCCCAGTGTATGCACATGGTGTGTCCGACCTGAGGTGCCTGTGCTGGGCTAAAGGCTGATTCCTCCATGATGATTTGGCCTGTGTGTGCCTAGTAAAAATTTTTCAAAGTCCCAAAATTTTTCTAAGTCCCAAAAATCATGACCTCCATGGGTGTTAGCCCAGTGTAGGCACATAGTGTGTCCGACCTGATGTGCTTGTGCTGGGCTAGAGGCCCATTCCTCCATGATGATTTGGCCTGTGTGTGCCTAGTGAAAATTTTTCTAAGTGTGGAATTTTTTCTAAGTCCCAAACTTTTTCTAAGTGTGATAATTTTTTCAAAGTCCCCAACTTTTTCTAAGTGTGGAAATTTCTCTAAGTCCCATTTTTTTTCAAAGTCCCAAAAATCATGACCTCCATGGGTGTGAGCCCAGTGTATGCACATGCTGTGTCCGACCTGAGGTGCCTGTGCTGGGCTAGAGGCTGATTCCTCCATGATGATTTGGCCTGTGTGTGCCTGTTGAAAATTTTTCTAAGTCCCAAACTTTTTCTAAGTGTGACAATTTTTCAAAGTCCCATTTTTTTTCTAAGTCCCAAAAATCATGACCTCCATGGGTGTAAGCCCAGTGTATGCACATAGTGTGTCCAACCTGAGGTGCTTGTGCTGGGCTAAAGGCCAATTCCTCCATGATGATTTGGCCTGTGTGTGCCTAGTGAAAATTTTTCTAAGTCCCCAACTTTTTCTAAGTGTGGAAATTTTTCTAAGTCCCCAACTTTTTCTAAGTGTGGAAATTTCTCTAAGTCCCATTTTTTTTCAAAGTCCCAAAAATCATGACCTCCATGGGTGTGAGCCCAGTGTATGCACATGCTGTGTCCGACCTGAGGTGCCTGTGCTGGGCTAGAGGCTGATTCCTCCATGATGATTTGGCCTGTGTGTGCCTGTTGAAAATTTTTCTAAGTCCCAAAATTTTTCTAAGTCCCAAAAATCATGACCTCCATGGGTGTTAGCCCAGTGTAGGCACATAGTGTGTCCGACCTGATGTGCTTGTGCTGGGCTAGAGGCCCATTCCTCCATGATGATTTGGCCTGTGTGTGCCTAGTGAAAATTTTTCTAAGTCCCCAACTTTTTCTAAGTGTGGAAATTTTTCTAAGTCCAGAAATTTTTCTAAGTCCCCAACTTTTTCTAAGTGTGGAAATTTTTCTAAGTCCCATTTTTTTTCTAAGTCCCAAAAATCATGACCTCCATGGGTGTGAGCCCAGTGTATGCACATGGTGTGTCCGACCTGAGGTGCCTGTGCTGGGCTAAAGGCTGATTCCTCCATGATGATTTGGCCTGTGTGTGCCTAGTGAAAATTTTTCTAAGTGTGGAATTTTTTCTAAGTCCCCAACTTTTTCTAAGTGTGATAATTTTTCAAAGTCCCTTTTTTTTTCTAAGTCCCAAAAATCATGACCTCCATGGGTGTTAGCCCAGTGTAGGCACATAGTGTGTCCGACCTGATGTGCTTGTGCTGGGCTAAAGGCTGATTCCTCCATGATGATTTGGCCTGTGTGTGCCTAGTAAAAATTTTTCTAAGTCCCAAAATTTTTCTAAGTCCCAAAATTTTTCTAAGTCCCCAACTTTTTCTAAGTGTGATAATTTTTCAAAGTCCCAATTTTTTTCTAAGTCCCAAAAATCATGACCTCCATGGGTGTGAGCCCAGTGTATGCACATGGTGTGTCCGACCTGAGGTGCCTGTGCTGGGCTAAAGGCTGATTCCTCCATGATGATTTGGCCTGTGTGTGCGTAGTAAAAATTTTTCAAAGTCCCAAAATTTTTCTAAGTCCCAAAAATCATGACCTCCATGGGTGTTAGCCCAGTGTAGGCACATAGTGTGTCCGACCTGATGTGCTTGTGCTGGGCTAGAGGCCCATTCCTCCATGATGATTTGGCCTGTGTGTGCCTAGTGAAAATTTTTCTAAGTCCCCAACTTTTTCTAAGTGTGGAAATTTTTCTAAGTCCAGAAATTTTTCTAAGTCCCCAACTTTTTCTAAGTGTGGAAATTTTTCTAAGTCCCATTTTTTTTCTAAGTCCCAAAAATCATGACCTCCATGGGTGTGAGCCCAGTGTATGCACATGGTGTGTCCGACCTGAGGTGCCTGTGCTGGGCTAAAGGCTGATTCCTCCATGATGATTTGGCCTGTGTGTGCCTAGTGAAAATTTTTCTAAGTGTGGAATTTTTTCTAAGTCCCCAACTTTTTCTAAGTGTGATAATTTTTCAAAGTCCCTTTTTTTTTCTAAGTCCCAAAAATCATGACCTCCATGGGTGTTAGCCCAGTGTAGGCACATAGTGTGTCCGACCTGATGTGCTTGTGCTGGGCTAAAGGCTGATTCCTCCATGATGATTTGGCCTGTGTGTGCCTAGTAAAAATTTTTCTAAGTCCCAAAATTTTTCTAAGTCCCAAAATTTTTCTAAGTCCCAAACTTTTTCTAAGTGTGATAATTTTTCAAAGTCCCAATTTTTTTCTAAGTCCCAAAAATCATGACCTCCATGGGTGTGAGCCCAGTGTATGCACATGGTGTGTCCGACCTGAGGTGCCTGTGCTGGGCTAAAGGCTGATTCCTCCATGATGATTTGGCCTGTGTGTGCCTAGTAAAAATTTTTCAAAGTCCCAAAATTTTTCTAAGTCCCAAAAATCATGACCTCCATGGGTGTTAGCCCAGTGTAGGCACATAGTGTGTCCGACCTGATGTGCTTGTGCTGGGCTAGAGGCCCATTCCTCCATGATGATTTGGCCTGTGTGTGCCTAGTGAAAATTTTTCTAAGTGTGGAATTTTTTCTAAGTCCCAAACTTTTTCTAAGTGTGATAATTTTTTCAAAGTCCCCAACTTTTTCTAAGTGTGGAAATTTCTCTAAGTCCCATTTTTTTTCAAAGTCCCAAAAATCATGACCTCCATGGGTGTGAGCCCAGTGTATGCACATGCTGTGTCCGACCTGAGGTGCCTGTGCTGGGCTAGAGGCTGATTCCTCCATGATGATTTGGCCTGTGTGTGCCTGTTGAAAATTTTTCTAAGTCCCAAACTTTTTCTAAGTGTGACAATTTTTCAAAGTCCCATTTTTTTTCTAAGTCCCAAAAATCATGACCTCCATGGGTGTAAGCCCAGTGTATGCACATAGTGTGTCCGACCTGAGGTGCTTGTGCTGGGCTAAAGGCCAATTCCTCCATGATGATTTGGCCTGTGTGTGCCTAGTGAAAATTTTTCTAAGTCCCCAACTTTTTCTAAGTGTGGAAATTTTTCTAAGTCCCCAACTTTTTCTAAGTGTGGAAATTTCTCTAAGTCCCATTTTTTTTCAAAGTCCCAAAAATCATGACCTCCATGGGTGTGAGCCCAGTGTATGCACATGCTGTGTCCGACCTGAGGTGCCTGTGCTGGGCTAGAGGCTGATTCCTCCATGATGATTTGGCCTGTGTGTGCCTGTTGAAAATTTTTCTAAGTCCCAAAATTTTTCTAAGTCCCAAAAATCATGACCTCCATGGGTGTTAGCCCAGTGTAGGCACATAGTGTGTCCGACCTGATGTGCTTGTGCTGGGCTAGAGGCCCATTCCTCCATGATGATTTGGCCTGTGTGTGCCTAGTGAAAATTTTTCTAAGTCCCCAACTTTTTCTAAGTGTGGAAATTTTTCTAAGTCCAGAAATTTTTCTAAGTCCCCAACTTTTTCTAAGTGTGGAAATTTTTCTAAGTCCCATTTTTTTTCTAAGTCCCAAAAATCATGACCTCCATGGGTGTGAGCCCAGTGTATGCACATGGTGTGTCCGACCTGAGGTGCCTGTGCTGGGCTAAAGGCTGATTCCTCCATGATGATTTGGCCTGTGTGTGCCTAGTGAAAATTTTTCTAAGTGTGGAATTTTTTCTAAGTCCCCAACTTTTTCTAAGTGTGATAATTTTTCAAAGTCCCTTTTTTTTTCTAAGTCCCAAAAATCATGACCTCCATGGGTGTTAGCCCAGTGTAGGCACATAGTGTGTCCGACCTGATGTGCTTGTGCTGGGCTAAAGGCTGATTCCTCCATGATGATTTGGCCTGTGTGTGCCTAGTAAAAATTTTTCTAAGTCCCAAAATTTTTCTAAGTCCCAAAATTTTTCTAAGTCCCAAACTTTTTCTAAGTGTGATAATTTTTCAAAGTCCCAATTTTTTTCTAAGTCCCAAAAATCATGACCTCCATGGGTGTGAGCCCAGTGTATGCACATGGTGTGTCCGACCTGAGGTGCCTGTGCTGGGCTAAAGGCTGATTCCTCCATGATGATTTGGCCTGTGTGTGCGTAGTAAAAATTTTTCAAAGTCCCAAAATTTTTCTAAGTCCCAAAAATCATGACCTCCATGGGTGTTAGCCCAGTGTAGGCACATAGTGTGTCCGACCTGATGTGCTTGTGCTGGGCTAGAGGCCCATTCCTCCATGATGATTTGGCCTGTGTGTGCCTAGTGAAAATTTTTCTAAGTCCCCAACTTTTTCTAAGTGTGGAAATTTTTCTAAGTCCAGAAATTTTTCTAAGTCCCCAACTTTTTCTAAGTGTGGAAATTTTTCTAAGTCCCATTTTTTTTCTAAGTCCCAAAAATCATGACCTCCATGGGTGTGAGCCCAGTGTATGCACATGGTGTGTCCGACCTGAGGTGCCTGTGCTGGGCTAAAGGCTGAT
The DNA here is from genome assembly GCF_024256425.1 of Clarias gariepinus. Taxonomy (NCBI): domain Eukaryota; kingdom Metazoa; phylum Chordata; class Actinopteri; order Siluriformes; family Clariidae; genus Clarias; species Clarias gariepinus. Next base: position 386,196 of record NC_071126.1, on the reverse strand, counting down.
TCCTCCATGATGATTTGGCCTGTGTGTGCCTAGTGAAAATTTTTCTAAGTGTGGAATTTTTTCTAAGTCCCCAACTTTTTCTAAGTGTGATAATTTTTCAAAGTCCCTTTTTTTTTCTAAGTCCCAAAAATCATGACCTCCATGGGTGTTAGCCCAGTGTAGGCACATAGTGTGTCCGACCTGATGTGCTTGTGCTGGGCTAAAGGCTGATTCCTCCATGATGATTTGGCCTGTGTGTGCCTAGTAAAAATTTTTCTAAGTCCCAAAATTTTTCTAAGTCCCAAAATTTTTCTAAGTCCCAAACTTTTTCTAAGTGTGATAATTTTTCAAAGTCCCAATTTTTTTCTAAGTCCCAAAAATCATGACCTCCATGGGTGTGAGCCCAGTGTATGCACATGGTGTGTCCGACCTGAGGTGCCTGTGCTGGGCTAAAGGCTGATTCCTCCATGATGATTTGGCCTGTGTGTGCCTAGTAAAAATTTTTCAAAGTCCCAAAATTTTTCTAAGTCCCAAAAATCATGACCTCCATGGGTGTTAGCCCAGTGTAGGCACATAGTGTGTCCGACCTGATGTGCTTGTGCTGGGCTAGAGGCCCATTCCTCCATGATGATTTGGCCTGTGTGTGCCTAGTGAAAATTTTTCTAAGTGTGGAATTTTTTCTAAGTCCCAAACTTTTTCTAAGTGTGATAATTTTTTCAAAGTCCCCAACTTTTTCTAAGTGTGGAAATTTCTCTAAGTCCCATTTTTTTTCAAAGTCCCAAAAATCATGACCTCCATGGGTGTGAGCCCAGTGTATGCACATGCTGTGTCCGACCTGAGGTGCCTGTGCTGGGCTAGAGGCTGATTCCTCCATGATGATTTGGCCTGTGTGTGCCTGTTGAAAATTTTTCTAAGTCCCAAACTTTTTCTAAGTGTGACAATTTTTCAAAGTCCCATTTTTTTTCTAAGTCCCAAAAATCATGACCTCCATGGGTGTAAGCCCAGTGTATGCACATAGTGTGTCCGACCTGAGGTGCTTGTGCTGGGCTAAAGGCCAATTCCTCCATGATGATTTGGCCTGTGTGTGCCTAGTGAAAATTTTTCTAAGTCCCCAACTTTTTCTAAGTGTGGAAATTTTTCTAAGTCCCCAACTTTTTCTAAGTGTGGAAATTTCTCTAAGTCCCATTTTTTTTCAAAGTCCCAAAAATCATGACCTCCATGGGTGTGAGCCCAGTGTATGCACATGCTGTGTCCGACCTGAGGTGCCTGTGCTGGGCTAGAGGCTGATTCCTCCATGATGATTTGGCCTGTGTGTGCCTGTTGAAAATTTTTCTAAGTCCCAAAATTTTTCTAAGTCCCAAAAATCATGACCTCCATGGGTGTTAGCCCAGTGTAGGCACATAGTGTGTCCGACCTGATGTGCTTGTGCTGGGCTAGAGGCCCATTCCTCCATGATGATTTGGCCTGTGTGTGCCTAGTGAAAATTTTTCTAAGTCCCCAACTTTTTCTAAGTGTGGAAATTTTTCTAAGTCCAGAAATTTTTCTAAGTCCCCAACTTTTTCTAAGTGTGGAAATTTTTCTAAGTCCCATTTTTTTTCTAAGTCCCAAAAATCATGACCTCCATGGGTGTGAGCCCAGTGTATGCACATGGTGTGTCCGACCTGAGGTGCCTGTGCTGGGCTAAAGGCTGATTCCTCCATGATGATTTGGCCTGTGTGTGCCTAGTGAAAATTTTTCTAAGTGTGGAATTTTTTCTAAGTCCCCAACTTTTTCTAAGTGTGATAATTTTTCAAAGTCCCTTTTTTTTTCTAAGTCCCAAAAATCATGACCTCCATGGGTGTTAGCCCAGTGTAGGCACATAGTGTGTCCGACCTGATGTGCTTGTGCTGGGCTAAAGGCTGATTCCTCCATGATGATTTGGCCTGTGTGTGCCTAGTAAAAATTTTTCTAAGTCCCAAAATTTTTCTAAGTCCCAAAATTTTTCTAAGTCCCAAACTTTTTCTAAGTGTGATAATTTTTCAAAGTCCCAATTTTTTTCTAAGTCCCAAAAATCATGACCTCCATGGGTGTGAGCCCAGTGTATGCACATGGTGTGTCCGACCTGAGGTGCCTGTGCTGGGCTAAAGGCTGATTCCTCCATGATGATTTGGCCTGTGTGTGCGTAGTAAAAATTTTTCAAAGTCCCAAAATTTTTCTAAGTCCCAAAAATCATGACCTCCATGGGTGTTAGCCCAGTGTAGGCACATAGTGTGTCCGACCTGATGTGCTTGTGCTGGGCTAGAGGCCCATTCCTCCATGATGATTTGGCCTGTGTGTGCCTAGTGAAAATTTTTCTAAGTCCCCAACTTTTTCTAAGTGTGGAAATTTTTCTAAGTCCAGAAATTTTTCTAAGTCCCCAACTTTTTCTAAGTGTGGAAATTTTTCTAAGTCCCATTTTTTTTCTAAGTCCCAAAAATCATGACCTCCATGGGTGTGAGCCCAGTGTATGCACATGGTGTGTCCGACCTGAGGTGCCTGTGCTGGGCTAAAGGCTGATTCCTCCATGATGATTTGGCCTGTGTGTGCCTAGTGAAAATTTTTCTAAGTGTGGAATTTTTTCTAAGTCCCCAACTTTTTCTAAGTGTGATAATTTTTCAAAGTCCCTTTTTTTTTCTAAGTCCCAAAAATCATGACCTCCATGGGTGTTAGCCCAGTGTAGGCACATAGTGTGTCCGACCTGATGTGCTTGTGCTGGGCTAAAGGCTGATTCCTCCATGATGATTTGGCCTGTGTGTGCCTAGTAAAAATTTTTCTAAGTCCCAAAATTTTTCTAAGTCCCAAAATTTTTCTAAGTCCCAAACTTTTTCTAAGTGTGATAATTTTTCAAAGTCCCAATTTTTTTCTAAGTCCCAAAAATCATGACCTCCATGGGTGTGAGCCCAGTGTATGCACATGGTGTGTCCGACCTGAGGTGCCTGTGCTGGGCTAAAGGCTGATTCCTCCATGATGATTTGGCCTGTGTGTGCCTAGTAAAAATTTTTCAAAGTCCCAAAATTTTTCTAAGTCCCAAAAATCATGACCTCCATGGGTGTTAGCCCAGTGTAGGCACATAGTGTGTCCGACCTGATGTGCTTGTGCTGGGCTAGAGGCCCATTCCTCCATGATGATTTGGCCTGTGTGTGCCTAGTGAAAATTTTTCTAAGTGTGGAATTTTTTCTAAGTCCCAAACTTTTTCTAAGTGTGATAATTTTTTCAAAGTCCCCAACTTTTTCTAAGTGTGGAAATTTCTCTAAGTCCCATTTTTTTTCAAAGTCCCAAAAATCATGACCTCCATGGGTGTGAGCCCAGTGTATGCACATGCTGTGTCCGACCTGAGGTGCCTGTGCTGGGCTAGAGGCTGATTCCTCCATGATGATTTGGCCTGTGTGTGCCTGTTGAAAATTTTTCTAAGTCCCAAACTTTTTCTAAGTGTGACAATTTTTCAAAGTCCCATTTTTTTTCTAAGTCCCAAAAATCATGACCTCCATGGGTGTAAGCCCAGTGTATGCACATAGTGTGTCCGACCTGAGGTGCTTGTGCTGGGCTAAAGGCCAATTCCTCCATGATGATTTGGCCTGTGTGTGCCTAGTGAAAATTTTTCTAAGTCCCCAACTTTTTCTAAGTGTGGAAATTTTTCTAAGTCCCCAACTTTTTCTAAGTGTGGAAATTTCTCTAAGTCCCATTTTTTTTCAAAGTCCCAAAAATCATGACCTCCATGGGTGTGAGCCCAGTGTATGCACATGCTGTGTCCGACCTGAGGTGCCTGTGCTGGGCTAGAGGCTGATTCCTCCATGATGATTTGGCCTGTGTGTGCCTGTTGAAAATTTTTCTAAGTCCCAAAATTTTTCTAAGTCCCAAAAATCATGACCTCCATGGGTGTTAGCCCAGTGTAGGCACATAGTGTGTCCGACCTGATGTGCTTGTGCTGGGCTAGAGGCCCATTCCTCCATGATGATTTGGCCTGTGTGTGCCTAGTGAAAATTTTTCTAAGTCCCCAACTTTTTCTAAGTGTGGAAATTTTTCTAAGTCCAGAAATTTTTCTAAGTCCCCAACTTTTTCTAAGTGTGGAAATTTTTCTAAGTCCCATTTTTTTTCTAAGTCCCAAAAATCATGACCTCCATGGGTGTGAGCCCAGTGTATGCACATGGTGTGTCCGACCTGAGGTGCCTGTGCTGGGCTAAAGGCTGATTCCTCCATGATGATTTGGCCTGTGTGTGCCTAGTGAAAATTTTTCTAAGTGTGGAATTTTTTCTAAGTCCCCAACTTTTTCTAAGTGTGATAATTTTTCAAAGTCCCTTTTTTTTTCTAAGTCCCAAAAATCATGACCTCCATGGGTGTTAGCCCAGTGTAGGCACATAGTGTGTCCGACCTGATGTGCTTGTGCTGGGCTAAAGGCTGATTCCTCCATGATGATTTGGCCTGTGTGTGCCTAGTAAAAATTTTTCTAAGTCCCAAAATTTTTCTAAGTCCCAAAATTTTTCTAAGTCCCAAACTTTTTCTAAGTGTGATAATTTTTCAAAGTCCCAATTTTTTTCTAAGTCCCAAAAATCATGACCTCCATGGGTGTGAGCCCAGTGTATGCACATGGTGTGTCCGACCTGAGGTGCCTGTGCTGGGCTAAAGGCTGATTCCTCCATGATGATTTGGCCTGTGTGTGCGTAGTAAAAATTTTTCAAAGTCCCAAAATTTTTCTAAGTCCCAAAAATCATGACCTCCATGGGTGTTAGCCCAGTGTAGGCACATAGTGTGTCCGACCTGATGTGCTTGTGCTGGGCTAGAGGCCCATTCCTCCATGATGATTTGGCCTGTGTGTGCCTAGTGAAAATTTTTCTAAGTCCCCAACTTTTTCTAAGTGTGGAAATTTTTCTAAGTCCAGAAATTTTTCTAAGTCCCCAACTTTTTCTAAGTGTGGAAATTTTTCTAAGTCCCATTTTTTTTCTAAGTCCCAAAAATCATGACCTCCATGGGTGTGAGCCCAGTGTATGCACATGGTGTGTCCGACCTGAGGTGCCTGTGCTGGGCTAAAGGCTGATTCCTCCATGATGATTTGGCCTGTGTGTGCCTAGTGAAAATTTTTCTAAGTGTGGAATTTTTTCTAAGTCCCCAACTTTTTCTAAGTGTGATAATTTTTCAAAGTCCCTTTTTTTTTCTAAGTCCCAAAAATCATGACCTCCATGGGTGTTAGCCCAGTGTAGGCACATAGTGTGTCCGACCTGATGTGCTTGTGCTGGGCTAAAGGCTGATTCCTCCATGATGATTTGGCCTGTGTGTGCCTAGTAAAAATTTTTCTAAGTCCCAAAATTTTTCTAAGTCCCAAAATTTTTCTAAGTCCCAAACTTTTTCTAAGTGTGATAATTTTTCAAAGTCCCAATTTTTTTCTAAGTCCCAAAAATCATGACCTCCATGGGTGTGAGCCCAGTGTATGCACATGGTGTGTCCGACCTGAGGTGCCTGTGCTGGGCTAAAGGCTGATTCCTCCATGATGATTTGGCCTGTGTGTGCCTAGTAAAAATTTTTCAAAGTCCCAAAATTTTTCTAAGTCCCAAAAATCATGACCTCCATGGGTGTTAGCCCAGTGTAGGCACATAGTGTGTCCGACCTGATGTGCTTGTGCTGGGCTAGAGGCCCATTCCTCCATGATGATTTGGCCTGTGTGTGCCTAGTGAAAATTTTTCTAAGTGTGGAATTTTTTCTAAGTCCCAAACTTTTTCTAAGTGTGATAATTTTTTCAAAGTCCCCAACTTTTTCTAAGTGTGGAAATTTCTCTAAGTCCCATTTTTTTTCAAAGTCCCAAAAATCATGACCTCCATGGGTGTGAGCCCAGTGTATGCACATGCTGTGTCCGACCTGAGGTGCCTGTGCTGGGCTAGAGGCTGATTCCTCCATGATGATTTGGCCTGTGTGTGCCTGTTGAAAATTTTTCTAAGTCCCAAACTTTTTCTAAGTGTGACAATTTTTCAAAGTCCCATTTTTTTTCTAAGTCCCAAAAATCATGACCTCCATGGGTGTAAGCCCAGTGTATGCACATAGTGTGTCCGACCTGAGGTGCTTGTGCTGGGCTAAAGGCCAATTCCTCCATGATGATTTGGCCTGTGTGTGCCTAGTGAAAATTTTTCTAAGTCCCCAACTTTTTCTAAGTGTGGAAATTTTTCTAAGTCCCCAACTTTTTCTAAGTGTGGAAATTTCTCTAAGTCCCATTTTTTTTCAAAGTCCCAAAAATCATGACCTCCATGGGTGTGAGCCCAGTGTATGCACATGCTGTGTCCGACCTGAGGTGCCTGTGCTGGGCTAGAGGCTGATTCCTCCATGATGATTTGGCCTGTGTGTGCCTGTTGAAAATTTTTCTAAGTCCCAAAATTTTTCTAAGTCCCAAAAATCATGACCTCCATGGGTGTTAGCCCAGTGTAGGCACATAGTGTGTCCGACCTGATGTGCTTGTGCTGGGCTAGAGGCCCATTCCTCCATGATGATTTGGCCTGTGTGTGCCTAGTGAAAATTTTTCTAAGTCCCCAACTTTTTCTAAGTGTGGAAATTTTTCTAAGTCCAGAAATTTTTCTAAGTCCCCAACTTTTTCTAAGTGTGGAAATTTTTCTAAGTCCCATTTTTTTTCTAAGTCCCAAAAATCATGACCTCCATGGGTGTGAGCCCAGTGTATGCACATGGTGTGTCCGACCTGAGGTGCCTGTGCTGGGCTAAAGGCTGATTCCTCCATGATGATTTGGCCTGTGTGTGCCTAGTGAAAATTTTTCTAAGTGTGGAATTTTTTCTAAGTCCCCAACTTTTTCTAAGTGTGATAATTTTTCAAAGTCCCTTTTTTTTTCTAAGTCCCAAAAATCATGACCTCCATGGGTGTTAGCCCAGTGTAGGCACATAGTGTGTCCGACCTGATGTGCTTGTGCTGGGCTAAAGGCTGATTCCTCCATGATGATTTGGCCTGTGTGTGCCTAGTAAAAATTTTTCTAAGTCCCAAAATTTTTCTAAGTCCCAAAATTTTTCTAAGTCCCAAACTTTTTCTAAGTGTGATAATTTTTCAAAGTCCCAATTTTTTTCTAAGTCCCAAAAATCATGACCTCCATGGGTGTGAGCCCAGTGTATGCACATGGTGTGTCCGACCTGAGGTGCCTGTGCTGGGCTAAAGGCTGATTCCTCCATGATGATTTGGCCTGTGTGTGCCTAGTAAAAATTTTTCAAAGTCCCAAAATTTTTCTAAGTCCCAAAAATCATGACCTCCATGGGTGTTAGCCCAGTGTAGGCACATAGTGTGTCCGACCTGATGTGCTTGTGCTGGGCTAGAGGCCCATTCCTCCATGATGATTTGGCCTGTGTGTGCCTAGTGAAAATTTTTCTAAGTGTGGAATTTTTTCTAAGTCCCAAACTTTTTCTAAGTGTGATAATTTTTTCAAAGTCCCCAACTTTTTCTAAGTGTGGAAATTTCTCTAAGTCCCATTTTTTTTCAAAGTCCCAAAAATCATGACCTCCATGGGTGTGAGCCCAGTGTATGCACATGCTGTGTCCGACCTGAGGTGCCTGTGCTGGGCTAGAGGCTGATTCCTCCATGATGATTTGGCCTGTGTGTGCCTGTTGAAAATTTTTCTAAGTCCCAAACTTTTTCTAAGTGTGACAATTTTTCAAAGTCCCATTTTTTTTCTAAGTCCCAAAAATCATGACCTCCATGGGTGTAAGCCCAGTGTATGCACATAGTGTGTCCGACCTGAGGTGCTTGTGCTGGGCTAAAGGCCAATTCCTCCATGATGATTTGGCCTGTGTGTGCCTAGTGAAAATTTTTCTAAGTCCCCAACTTTTTCTAAGTGTGGAAATTTTTCTAAGTCCCCAACTTTTTCTAAGTGTGGAAATTTCTCTAAGTCCCATTTTTTTTCAAAGTCCCAAAAATCATGACCTCCATGGGTGTGAGCCCAGTGTATGCACATGCTGTGTCCGACCTGAGGTGCCTGTGCTGGGCTAGAGGCTGATTCCTCCATGATGATTTGGCCTGTGTGTGCCTGTTGAAAATTTTTCTAAGTCCCAAAATTTTTCTAAGTCCCAAAAATCATGACCTCCATGGGTGTTAGCCCAGTGTAGGCACATAGTGTGTCCGACCTGATGTGCTTGTGCTGGGCTAGAGGCCCATTCCTCCATGATGATTTGGCCTGTGTGTGCCTAGTGAAAATTTTTCTAAGTCCCCAACTTTTTCTAAGTGTGGAAATTTTTCTAAGTCCAGAAATTTTTCTAAGTCCCCAACTTTTTCTAAGTGTGGAAATTTTTCTAAGTCCCATTTTTTTTCTAAGTCCCAAAAATCATGACCTCCATGGGTGTGAGCCCAGTGTATGCACATGGTGTGTCCGACCTGAGGTGCCTGTGCTGGGCTAAAGGCTGATTCCTCCATGATGATTTGGCCTGTGTGTGCCTAGTGAAAATTTTTCTAAGTGTGGAATTTTTTCTAAGTCCCCAACTTTTTCTAAGTGTGATAATTTTTCAAAGTCCCTTTTTTTTTCTAAGTCCCAAAAATCATGACCTCCATGGGTGTTAGCCCAGTGTAGGCACATAGTGTGTCCGACCTGATGTGCTTGTGCTGGGCTAAAGGCTGATTCCTCCATGATGATTTGGCCTGTGTGTGCCTAGTAAAAATTTTTCTAAGTCCCAAAATTTTTCTAAGTCCCAAAATTTTTCTAAGTCCCCAACTTTTTCTAAGTGTGATAATTTTTCAAAGTCCCAATTTTTTTCTAAGTCCCAAAAATCATGACCTCCATGGGTGTGAGCCCAGTGTATGCACATGGTGTGTCCGACCTGAGGTGCCTGTGCTGGGCTAAAGGCTGATTCCTCCATGATGATTTGGCCTGTGTGTGCGTAGTAAAAATTTTTCAAAGTCCCAAAATTTTTCTAAGTCCCAAAAATCATGACCTCCATGGGTGTTAGCCCAGTGTAGGCACATAGTGTGTCCGACCTGATGTGCTTGTGCTGGGCTAGAGGCCCATTCCTCCATGATGATTTGGCCTGTGTGTGCCTAGTGAAAATTTTTCTAAGTCCCCAACTTTTTCTAAGTGTGGAAATTTTTCTAAGTCCAGAAATTTTTCTAAGTCCCCAACTTTTTCTAAGTGTGGAAATTTTTCTAAGTCCCATTTTTTTTCTAAGTCCCAAAAATCATGACCTCCATGGGTGTGAGCCCAGTGTATGCACATGGTGTGTCCGACCTGAGGTGCCTGTGCTGGGCTAAAGGCTGATTCCTCCATGATGATTTGGCCTGTGTGTGCCTAGTGAAAATTTTTCTAAGTGTGGAATTTTTTCTAAGTCCCCAACTTTTTCTAAGTGTGATAATTTTTCAAAGTCCCTTTTTTTTTCTAAGTCCCAAAAATCATGACCTCCATGGGTGTTAGCCCAGTGTAGGCACATAGTGTGTCCGACCTGATGTGCTTGTGCTGGGCTAAAGGCTGATTCCTCCATGATGATTTGGCCTGTGTGTGCCTAGTAAAAATTTTTCTAAGTCCCAAAATTTTTCTAAGTCCCAAAATTTTTCTAAGTCCCAAACTTTTTCTAAGTGTGATAATTTTTCAAAGTCCCAATTTTTTTCTAAGTCCCAAAAATCATGACCTCCATGGGTGTGAGCCCAGTGTATGCACATGGTGTGTCCGACCTGAGGTGCCTGTGCTGGGCTAAAGGCTGATTCCTCCATGATGATTTGGCCTGTGTGTGCCTAGTAAAAATTTTTCAAAGTCCCAAAATTTTTCTAAGTCCCAAAAATCATGACCTCCATGGGTGTTAGCCCAGTGTAGGCACATAGTGTGTCCGACCTGATGTGCTTGTGCTGGGCTAGAGGCCCATTCCTCCATGATGATTTGGCCTGTGTGTGCCTAGTGAAAATTTTTCTAAGTGTGGAATTTTTTCTAAGTCCCAAACTTTTTCTAAGTGTGATAATTTTTTCAAAGTCCCCAACTTTTTCTAAGTGTGGAAATTTCTCTAAGTCCCATTTTTTTTCAAAGTCCCAAAAATCATGACCTCCATGGGTGTGAGCCCAGTGTATGCACATGCTGTGTCCGACCTGAGGTGCCTGTGCTGGGCTAGAGGCTGATTCCTCCATGATGATTTGGCCTGTGTGTGCCTGTTGAAAATTTTTCTAAGTCCCAAACTTTTTCTAAGTGTGACAATTTTTCAAAGTCCCATTTTTTTTCTAAGTCCCAAAAATCATGACCTCCATGGGTGTAAGCCCAGTGTATGCACATAGTGTGTCCGACCTGAGGTGCTTGTGCTGGGCTAAAGGCCAATTCCTCCATGATGATTTGGCCTGTGTGTGCCTAGTGAAAATTTTTCTAAGTCCCCAACTTTTTCTAAGTGTGGAAATTTTTCTAAGTCCCCAACTTTTTCTAAGTGTGGAAATTTCTCTAAGTCCCATTTTTTTTCAAAGTCCCAAAAATCATGACCTCCATGGGTGTGAGCCCAGTGTATGCACATGCTGTGTCCGACCTGAGGTGCCTGTGCTGGGCTAGAGGCTGATTCCTCCATGATGATTTGGCCTGTGTGTGCCTGTTGAAAATTTTTCTAAGTCCCAAAATTTTTCTAAGTCCCAAAAATCATGACCTCCATGGGTGTTAGCCCAGTGTAGGCACATAGTGTGTCCGACCTGATGTGCTTGTGCTGGGCTAGAGGCCCATTCCTCCATGATGATTTGGCCTGTGTGTGCCTAGTGAAAATTTTTCTAAGTCCCCAACTTTTTCTAAGTGTGGAAATTTTTCTAAGTCCAGAAATTTTTCTAAGTCCCCAACTTTTTCTAAGTGTGGAAATTTTTCTAAGTCCCATTTTTTTTCTAAGTCCCAAAAATCATGACCTCCATGGGTGTGAGCCCAGTGTATGCACATGGTGTGTCCGACCTGAGGTGCCTGTGCTGGGCTAAAGGCTGATTCCTCCATGATGATTTGGCCTGTGTGTGCCTAGTGAAAATTTTTCTAAGTGTGGAATTTTTTCTAAGTCCCCAACTTTTTCTAAGTGTGATAATTTTTCAAAGTCCCTTTTTTTTTCTAAGTCCCAAAAATCATGACCTCCATGGGTGTTAGCCCAGTGTAGGCACATAGTGTGTCCGACCTGATGTGCTTGTGCTGGGCTAAAGGCTGATTCCTCCATGATGATTTGGCCTGTGTGTGCCTAGTAAAAATTTTTCTAAGTCCCAAAATTTTTCTAAGTCCCAAAATTTTTCTAAGTCCCAAACTTTTTCTAAGTGTGATAATTTTTCAAAGTCCCAATTTTTTTCTAAGTCCCAAAAATCATGACCTCCATGGGTGTGAGCCCAGTGTATGCACATGGTGTGTCCGACCTGAGGTGCCTGTGCTGGGCTAAAGGCTGATTCCTCCATGATGATTTGGCCTGTGTGTGCGTAGTAAAAATTTTTCAAAGTCCCAAAATTTTTCTAAGTCCCAAAAATCATGACCTCCATGGGTGTTAGCCCAGTGTAGGCACATAGTGTGTCCGACCTGATGTGCTTGTGCTGGGCTAGAGGCCCATTCCTCCATGATGATTTGGCCTGTGTGTGCCTAGTGAAAATTTTTCTAAGTCCCCAACTTTTTCTAAGTGTGGAAATTTTTCTAAGTCCAGAAATTTTTCTAAGTCCCCAACTTTTTCTAAGTGTGGAAATTTTTCTAAGTCCCATTTTTTTTCTAAGTCCCAAAAATCATGACCTCCATGGGTGTGAGCCCAGTGTATGCACATGGTGTGTCCGACCTGAGGTGCCTGTGCTGGGCTAAAGGCTGATTCCTCCATGATGATTTGGCCTGTGTGTGCCTAGTGAAAATTTTTCTAAGTGTGGAATTTTTTCTAAGTCCCCAACTTTTTCTAAGTGTGATAATTTTTCAAAGTCCCTTTTTTTTTCTAAGTCCCAAAAATCATGACCTCCATGGGTGTTAGCCCAGTGTAGGCACATAGTGTGTCCGACCTGATGTGCTTGTGCTGGGCTAAAGGCTGATTCCTCCATGATGATTTGGCCTGTGTGTGCCTAGTAAAAATTTTTCTAAGTCCCAAAATTTTTCTAAGTCCCAAAATTTTTCTAAGTCCCAAACTTTTTCTAAGTGTGATAATTTTTCAAAGTCCCAATTTTTTTCTAAGTCCCAAAAATCATGACCTCCATGGGTGTGAGCCCAGTGTATGCACATGGTGTGTCCGACCTGAGGTGCCTGTGCTGGGCTAAAGGCTGATTCCTCCATGATGATTTGGCCTGTGTGTGCCTAGTAAAAATTTTTCAAAGTCCCAAAATTTTTCTAAGTCCCAAAAATCATGACCTCCATGGGTGTTAGCCCAGTGTAGGCACATAGTGTGTCCGACCTGATGTGCTTGTGCTGGGCTAGAGGCCCATTCCTCCATGATGATTTGGCCTGTGTGTGCCTAGTGAAAATTTTTCTAAGTGTGGAATTTTTTCTAAGTCCCAAACTTTTTCTAAGTGTGATAATTTTTTCAAAGTCCCCAACTTTTTCTAAGTGTGGAAATTTCTCTAAGTCCCATTTTTTTTCAAAGTCCCAAAAATCATGACCTCCATGGGTGTGAGCCCAGTGTATGCACATGCTGTGTCCGACCTGAGGTGCCTGTGCTGGGCTAGAGGCTGATTCCTCCATGATGATTTGGCCTGTGTGTGCCTGTTGAAAATTTTTCTAAGTCCCAAACTTTTTCTAAGTGTGACAATTTTTCAAAGTCCCATTTTTTTTCTAAGTCCCCAAAATCATGACCTCCATGGGTGTAAGCCCAGTGTATGCACATAGTGTGTCCGACCTGAGGTGCTTGTGCTGGGCTAAAGGCCAATTCCTCCATGATGATTTGGCCTGTGTGTGCCTAGTGAAAATTTTTCTAAGTCCCCAACTTTTTCTAAGTGTGGAAATTTTTCTAAGTCCCCAACTTTTTCTAAGTGTGGAAATTTCTCTAAGTCCCATTTTTTTTCAAAGTCCCAAAAATCATGACCTCCATGGGTGTGAGCCCAGTGTATGCACATGCTGTGTCCGACCTGAGGTGCCTGTGCTGGGCTAGAGGCTGATTCCTCCATGATGATTTGGCCTGTGTGTGCCTGTTGAAAATTTTTCTAAGTCCCAAAATTTTTCTAAGTCCCAAAAATCATGACCTCCATGGGTGTTAGCCCAGTGTAGGCACATAGTGTGTCCGACCTGATGTGCTTGTGCTGGGCTAGAGGCCCATTCCTCCATGATGATTTGGCCTGTGTGTGCCTAGTGAAAATTTTTCTAAGTCCCCAACTTTTTCTAAGTGTGGAAATTTTTCTAAGTCCAGAAATTTTTCTAAGTCCCCAACTTTTTCTAAGTGTGGAAATTTTTCTAAGTCCCATTTTTTTTCTAAGTCCCAAAAATCATGACCTCCATGGGTGTGAGCCCAGTGTATGCACATGGTGTGTCCGACCTGAGGTGCCTGTGCTGGGCTAAAGGCTGATTCCTCCATGATGATTTGGCCTGTGTGTGCCTAGTGAAAATTTTTCTAAGTGTGGAATTTTTTCTAAGTCCCCAACTTTTTCTAAGTGTGATAATTTTTCAAAGTCCCTTTTTTTTTCTAAGTCCCAAAAATCATGACCTCCATGGGTGTTAGCCCAGTGTAGGCACATAGTGTGTCCGACCTGATGTGCTTGTGCTGGGCTAAAGGCTGATTCCTCCATGATGATTTGGCCTGTGTGTGCCTAGTAAAAATTTTTCTAAGTCCCAAAATTTTTCTAAGTCCCAAAATTTTTCTAAGTCCCAAACTTTTTCTAAGTGTGATAATTTTTCAAAGTCCCAATTTTTTTCTAAGTCCCAAAAATCATGACCTCCATGGGTGTGAGCCCAGTGTATGCACATGGTGTGTCCGACCTGAGGTGCCTGTGCTGGGCTAAAGGCTGATTCCTCCATGATGATTTGGCCTGTGTGTGCCTAGTAAAAATTTTTCAAAGTCCCAAAATTTTTCTAAGTCCCAAAAATCATGACCTCCATGGGTGTTAGCCCAGTGTAGGCACATAGTGTGTCCGACCTGATGTGCTTGTGCTGGGCTAGAGGCCCATTCCTCCATGATGATTTGGCCTGTGTGTGCCTAGTGAAAATTTTTCTAAGTGTGGAATTTTTTCTAAGTCCCAAACTTTTTCTAAGTGTGATAATTTTTTCAAAGTCCCCAACTTTTTCTAAGTGTGGAAATTTCTCTAAGTCCCATTTTTTTTCAAAGTCCCAAAAATCATGACCTCCATGGGTGTGAGCCCAGTGTATGCACATGCTGTGTCCGACCTGAGGTGCCTGTGCTGGGCTAGAGGCTGATTCCTCCATGATGATTTGGCCTGTGTGTGCCTGTTGAAAATTTTTCTAAGTCCCAAACTTTTTCTAAGTGTGACAATTTTTCAAAGTCCCATTTTTTTTCTAAGTCCCAAAAATCATGACCTCCATGGGTGTAAGCCCAGTGTATGCACATAGTGTGTCCGACCTGAGGTGCTTGTGCTGGGCTAAAGGCCAATTCCTCCATGATGATTTGGCCTGTGTGTGCCTAGTGAAAATTTTTCTAAGTCCCCAACTTTTTCTAAGTGTGGAAATTTTTCTAAGTCCCCAACTTTTTCTAAGTGTGGAAATTTCTCTAAGTCCCATTTTTTTTCAAAGTCCCAAAAATCATGACCTCCATGGGTGTGAGCCCAGTGTATGCACATGCTGTGTCCGACCTGAGGTGCCTGTGCTGGGCTAGAGGCTGATTCCTCCATGATGATTTGGCCTGTGTGTGCCTGTTGAAAATTTTTCTAAGTCCCAAAATTTTTCTAAGTCCCAAAAATCATGACCTCCATGGGTGTTAGCCCAGTGTAGGCACATAGTGTGTCCGACCTGATGTGCTTGTGCTGGGCTAGAGGCCCATTCCTCCATGATGATTTGGCCTGTGTGTGCCTAGTGAAAATTTTTCTAAGTCCCCAACTTTTTCTAAGTGTGGAAATTTTTCTAAGTCCAGAAATTTTTCTAAGTCCCCAACTTTTTCTAAGTGTGGAAATTTTTCTAAGTCCCATTTTTTTTCTAAGTCCCAAAAATCATGACCTCCATGGGTGTGAGCCCAGTGTATGCACATGGTGTGTCCGACCTGAGGTGCCTGTGCTGGGCTAAAGGCTGATTCCTCCATGATGATTTGGCCTGTGTGTGCCTAGTGAAAATTTTTCTAAGTGTGGAATTTTTTCTAAGTCCCCAACTTTTTCTAAGTGTGATAATTTTTCAAAGTCCCATTTTTTTTCTAAGTCCCAAAAATCATGACCTCCATGGGTGTTAGCCCAGTGTAGGCACATAGTGTGTCCGACCTGATGTGCTTGTGCTGGGCTAAAGGCTGATTCCTCCATGATGATTTGGCCTGTGTGTGCCTAGTAAAAATTTTTCTAAGTCCCAAAATTTTTCTAAGTCCCAAAATTTTTCTAAGTCCCCAACTTTTTCTAAGTGTGATAATTTTTCAAAGTCCCAATTTTTTTCTAAGTCCCAAAAATCATGACCTCCATGGGTGTGAGCCCAGTGTATGCACATGGTGTGTCCGACCTGAGGTGCCTGTGCTGGGCTAAAGGCTGATTCCTCCATGATGATTTGGCCTGTGTGTGCGTAGTAAAAATTTTTCAAAGTCCCAAAATTTTTCTAAGTCCCAAAAATCATGACCTCCATGGGTGTTAGCCCAGTGTAGGCACATAGTGTGTCCGACCTGATGTGCTTGTGCTGGGCTAGAGGCCCATTCCTCCATGATGATTTGGCCTGTGTGTGCCTAGTGAAAATTTTTCTAAGTCCCCAACTTTTTCTAAGTGTGGAAATTTTTCTAAGTCCAGAAATTTTTCTAAGTCCCCAACTTTTTCTAAGTGTGGAAATTTTTCTAAGTCCCATTTTTTTTCTAAGTCCCAAAAATCATGACCTCCATGGGTGTGAGCCCAGTGTATGCACATGGTGTGTCCGACCTGAGGTGCCTGTGCTGGGCTAAAGGCTGATTCCTCCATGATGATTTGGCCTGTGTGTGCCTAGTGAAAATTTTTCTAAGTGTGGAATTTTTTCTAAGTCCCCAACTTTTTCTAAGTGTGATAATTTTTCAAAGTCCCTTTTTTTTTCTAAGTCCCAAAAATCATGACCTCCATGGGTGTTAGCCCAGTGTAGGCACATAGTGTGTCCGACCTGATGTGCTTGTGCTGGGCTAAAGGCTGATTCCTCCATGATGATTTGGCCTGTGTGTGCCTAGTAAAAATTTTTCTAAGTCCCAAAATTTTTCTAAGTCCCAAAATTTTTCTAAGTCCCCAACTTTTTCTAAGTGTGATAATTTTTCAAAGTCCCAATTTTTTTCTAAGTCCCAAAAATCATGACCTCCATGGGTGTGAGCCCAGTGTATGCACATGGTGTGTCCGACCTGAGGTGCCTGTGCTGGGCTAAAGGCTGATTCCTCCATGATGATTTGGCCTGTGTGTGCGTAGTAAAAATTTTTCAAAGTCCCAAAATTTTTCTAAGTCCCAAAAATCATGACCTCCATGGGTGTTAGCCCAGTGTAGGCACATAGTGTGTCCGACCTGATGTGCTTGTGCTGGGCTAGAGGCCCATTCCTCCATGATGATTTGGCCTGTGTGTGCCTAGTGAAAATTTTTCTAAGTCCCCAACTTTTTCTAAGTGTGGAAATTTTTCTAAGTCCAGAAATTTTTCTAAGTCCCCAACTTTTTCTAAGTGTGGAAATTTTTCTAAGTCCCATTTTTTTTCTAAGTCCCAAAAATCATGACCTCCATGGGTGTGAGCCCAGTGTATGCACATGGTGTGTCCGACCTGAGGTGCCTGTGCTGGGCTAAAGGCTGATTCCTCCATGATGATTTGGCCTGTGTGTGCCTAGTGAAAATTTTTCTAAGTGTGGAATTTTTTCTAAGTCCCCAACTTTTTCTAAGTGTGATAATTTCTCAAAGTCCCTTTTTTTTTCTAAGTCCCAAAAATCATGACCTCCATGGGTGTTAGCCCAGTGTAGGCACATAGTGTGTCCGACCTGATGTGCTTGTGCTGGGCTAAAGGCTGATTCCTCCATGATGATTTGGCCTGTGTGTGCCTAGTAAAAATTTTTCTAAGTCCCAAAATTTTTCTAAGTCCCAAAATTTTTCTAAGTCCCAAACTTTTTCTAAGTGTGATAATTTTTCAAAGTCCCAATTTTTTTCTAAGTCCCAAAAATCATGACCTCCATGGGTGTGAGCCCAGTGTATGCACATGGTGTGTCCGACCTGAGGTGCCTGTGCTGGGCTAAAGGCTGATTCCTCCATGATGATTTGGCCTGTGTGTGCCTAGTAAAAATTTTTCAAAGTCCCAAAATTTTTCTAAGTCCCAAAAATCATGACCTCCATGGGTGTTAGCCCAGTGTAGGCACATAGTGTGTCCGACCTGATGTGCTTGTGCTGGGCTAGAGGCCCATTCCTCCATGATGATTTGGCCTGTGTGTGCCTAGTGAAAATTTTTCTAAGTGTGGAATTTTTTCTAAGTCCCAAACTTTTTCTAAGTGTGATAATTTTTTCAAAGTCCCCAACTTTTTCTAAGTGTGGAAATTTCTCTAAGTCCCATTTTTTTTCAAAGTCCCAAAAATCATGACCTCCATGGGTGTGAGCCCAGTGTATGCACATGCTGTGTCCGACCTGAGGTGCCTGTGCTGGGCTAGAGGCTGATTCCTCCATGATGATTTGGCCTGTGTGTGCCTGTTGAAAATTTTTCTAAGTCCCAAACTTTTTCTAAGTGTGACAATTTTTCAAAGTCCCATTTTTTTTCTAAGTCCCAAAAATCATGACCTCCATGGGTGTAAGCCCAGTGTATGCACATAGTGTGTCCGACCTGAGGTGCTTGTGCTGGGCTAAAGGCCAATTCCTCCATGATGATTTGGCCTGTGTGTGCCTAGTGAAAATTTTTCTAAGTCCCCAACTTTTTCTAAGTGTGGAAATTTTTCTAAGTCCCCAACTTTTTCTAAGTGTGGAAATTTCTCTAAGTCCCATTTTTTTTCAAAGTCCCAAAAATCATGACCTCCATGGGTGTGAGCCCAGTGTATGCACATGCTGTGTCCGACCTGAGGTGCCTGTGCTGGGCTAGAGGCTGATTCCTCCATGATGATTTGGCCTGTGTGTGCCTGTTGAAAATTTTTCTAAGTCCCAAAATTTTTCTAAGTCCCAAAAATCATGACCTCCATGGGTGTTAGCCCAGTGTAGGCACATAGTGTGTCCGACCTGATGTGCTTGTGCTGGGCTAGAGGCCCATTCCTCCATGATGATTTGGCCTGTGTGTGCCTAGTGAAAATTTTTCTAAGTCCCCAACTTTTTCTAAGTGTGGAAATTTTTCTAAGTCCAGAAATTTTTCTAAGTCCCCAACTTTTTCTAAGTGTGGAAATTTTTCTAAGTCCCATTTTTTTTCTAAGTCCCAAAAATCATGACCTCCATGGGTGTGAGCCCAGTGTATGCACATGGTGTGTCCGACCTGAGGTGCCTGTGCTGGGCTAAAGGCTGATTCCTCCATGATGATTTGGCCTGTGTGTGCCTAGTGAAAATTTTTCTAAGTGTGGAATTTTTTCTAAGTCCCCAACTTTTTCTAAGTGTGATAATTTTTCAAAGTCCCTTTTTTTTTCTAAGTCCCAAAAATCATGACCTCCATGGGTGTTAGCCCAGTGTAGGCACATAGTGTGTCCGACCTGATGTGCTTGTGCTGGGCTAAAGGCTGATTCCTCCATGATGATTTGGCCTGTGTGTGCCTAGTAAAAATTTTTCTAAGTCCCAAAATTTTTCTAAGTCCCAAAATTTTTCTAAGTCCCAAACTTTTTCTAAGTGTGATAATTTTTCAAAGTCCCAATTTTTTTCTAAGTCCCAAAAATCATGACCTCCATGGGTGTGAGCCCAGTGTATGCACATGGTGTGTCCGACCTGAGGTGCCTGTGCTGGGCTAAAGGCTGATTCCTCCATGATGATTTGGCCTGTGTGTGCGTAGTAAAAATTTTTCAAAGTCCCAAAATTTTTCTAAGTCCCAAAAATCATGACCTCCATGGGTGTTAGCCCAGTGTAGGCACATAGTGTGTCCGACCTGATGTGCTTGTGCTGGGCTAGAGGCCCATTCCTCCATGATGATTTGGCCTGTGTGTGCCTAGTGAAAATTTTTCTAAGTCCCCAACTTTTTCTAAGTGTGGAAATTTTTCTAAGTCCAGAAATTTTTCTAAGTCCCCAACTTTTTCTAAGTGTGGAAATTTTTCTAAGTCCCATTTTTTTTCTAAGTCCCAAAAATCATGACCTCCATGGGTGTGAGCCCAGTGTATGCACATGGTGTGTCCGACCTGAGGTGCCTGTGCTGGGCTAAAGGCTGATTCCTCCATGATGATTTGGCCTGTGTGTGCCTAGTGAAAATTTTTCTAAGTGTGGAATTTTTTCTAAGTCCCCAACTTTTTCTAAGTGTGATAATTTTTCAAAGTCCCTTTTTTTTTCTAAGTCCCAAAAATCATGACCTCCATGGGTGTTAGCCCAGTGTAGGCACATAGTGTGTCCGACCTGATGTGCTTGTGCTGGGCTAAAGGCTGATTCCTCCATGATGATTTGGCCTGTGTGTGCCTAGTAAAAATTTTTCTAAGTCCCAAAATTTTTCTAAGTCCCAAAATTTTTCTAAGTGTGATAATTTTTCAAAGTCCCAATTTTTTTCTAAGTCCCAAAAATCATGACCTCCATGGGTGTGAGCCCAGTGTATGCACATGGTGTGTCCGACCTGAGGTGCCTGTGCTGGGCTAAAGGCTGATTCCTCCATGATGATTTGGCCTGTGTGTGCCTAGTAAAAATTTTTCAAAGTCCCAAAATTTTTCTAAGTCCCAAAAATCATGACCTCCATGGGTGTTAGCCCAGTGTAGGCACATAGTGTGTCCGACCTGATGTGCTTGTGCTGGGCTAGAGGCCCATTCCTCCATGATGATTTGGCCTGTGTGTGCCTAGTGAAAATTTTTCTAAGTGTGGAATTTTTTCTAAGTCCCCAACTTTTTCTAAGTGTGATAAATTTTTCTAAGTCCCCAACTTTTTCTAAGTGTGGAAATTTCTCTAAGTCCCATTTTTTTTCAAAGTCCCAAAAATCATGACCTCCATGGGTGTGAGCCCAGTGTATGCACATGCTGTGTCCGACCTGAGGTGCCTGTGCTGGGCTAGAGGCTGATTCCTCCATGATGATTTGGCCTGTGTGTGCCTGTTGAAAATTTTTCTAAGTCCCAAACTTTTTCTAAGTGTGACAATTTTTCAAAGTCCCATTTTTTTTCTAAGTCCCAAAAATCATGACCTCCATGGGTGTAAGCCCCGTGTATGCACATAGTGTGTCCGACCTGAGGTGCTTGTGCTGGGCTAAAGGCCAATTCCTCCATGATGATTTGGCCTGTGTGTGCCTAGTGAAAATTTTTCTAAGTCCCCAACTTTTTCTAAGTGTGGAAATTTTTCTAAGTCCCCAACTTTTTCTAAGTGTGGAAATTTCTCTAAGTCCCATTTTTTTTCAAAGTCCCAAAAATCATGACCTCCATGGGTGTGAGCCCAGTGTATGCACATGCTGTGTCCGACCTGAGGTGCCTGTGCTGGGCTAGAGGCTGATTCCTCCATGATGATTTGGCCTGTGTGTGCCTGTTGAAAATTTTTCTAAGTCCCAAACTTTTTCTAAGTGTGGAAATTTTTCAAAGTCCCCAACTTTTTCCAAGTGTGATAATTTTTCAAAGTCCCATTTTTTTTCTAAGTCCCAAAAATCATGACCTCCATGGGTGTGAGCCCAGTGGAGGCACATAGTGTGTCCGACCTGAGGTGCTTGTGCTGGGCTAGATGCCCATTCCTCCATGATGATTTGGCCTGCGCGTGCAGAGTGTGAATATTTTCCCCAAAATGTTCAGGGTCCCAAAATAAATCAATGTCCTAAAAATCATGACCTCCATGGGTGTGAGCCCAGTGCAGGCACATAGTGTGTCCGACCTGAGGTGCTTGTGCTGGGCTAGAGGCCAATTCCTCCATGATGATTTGGCCTGCGCCTGCAGAGTGTGAATATTTTCCCCAAAATGTTCAGAGACCCAGAAAAATTCAAAATCCCCCAAATCATGACCTCCATGGGTGTGAGCCCAGTGGAGGCACATAGTGTGTCCGACCTGAGGTGCTTGTGCTGGGCTAGATGCCAATTCCTCCATGATGATTTGGCCTGCGCGTGCAGAGTGTGAATATTTTCCCCAAAATGTTCAGAGACCCAGAAAAATTCAAAATCCCCCAAATCATGACCTCTACAAGTGTGAGCGCAGTGGGGGCACCTACATGGCTGACCTGAGGTGCCTGGCTTCGGGGAGAATCCAATTCCTCCAGGAGGATTCAGCCTGCACCTGAGCTGAGGGCCAGAAAAATTCCCATAGCCCCAGGAGATGTAACGGACCCCCATCCTCCAGGGGGCGCCGGCGGGGGATGTCGGCCCCGGGGCATGTGGCATCGGGTCCGGGGCCTCCCCATGGACTCCCCTGCGAAATTTGGAGCCGATCGGACCAACGGTGGCCGAGATACGGCCGTCCGAAGTCGGGGGCCCCCCCCCCGGTTCCCAGAAGCCCCATGGGCAGCTGGGGGAGGCCCAAAGTGGCCGTGGGGAGTGCCTAGGGCCGGCCAAAATCGTTTTTTCCCAGGCGGAATTGGCCGTTTCCGAGATATAGGCGAAAGAAAATTTTTCGAAAATCTGACCTCCAGGTGGCGTGGTCGCGGGTGGGGGTGCCCGCCGAGGGTGCCTGGGGTCGGGGAGAATGCAATTCCTCCAGGAGGATTCAGCCTGCATGTGAGCTGAGAGCCAGAAAATTTCCCATAGCCCCAGGAGATGTAACAGACTCCCATCCTCCAGGGGGCGCCGGCGGGGGGCGTCGGCCCCGGGGTATGTGGCATCGGGTCCGGGGCCTCCCCATGGACTCCCCTGCGAAATTTGGAGCCGATCGGACCAACGGTGGCCGAGATACGGCCGTCCGAAGTCGGGGGCCCCCCCCCGGTTCCCAGAAGCCCCATGGGCAGCGGGGGGAGGCCCAAAGTGGCCGTGGGGAGTGCCTAGGGCCGGCCAAAATCGTTTTTTCCCAGGCGGAATTGGCCGTTTCCGAGATAAAGGCGAAAGAAAATTTTTCGAAAATCTGACCTCCAGGTGGCGTGGTCGCGGGTGGGGGGGTGCCCGCCGATGGTGCCTGGGGTCGGGGAGAATGCAATTCCTCCAGGAGGATTCGGCCTGAAAAGAAAAGAAGAGAAAAAAAAAATTCGGACCTCCAGGAGTGTGACCGCGGGTGTGGGCGCATAGCGTGGCCGACCAGAGGTGCATGTGCTGGGCTAGAGGCCGATTCCTCCATGAGGATTCGGCCTGTGAGTGCAGAGTGCGAAAAATTTCAAAGTCCAAAAAATAATACCTCCAGGGATGTGATCGCGGGTGTGGGCGCATAGCGTGGCCGACCAGAGGTGCCTGTGCTGGGCTAGAGGCCGATTCCTCCATGAGGATTCGGCCTGTGTGTGCAGAGTGAAAAAATTTTCAAAGTCCAAAAAATAATACCTCCAGGGATGTGATCGCGGGTGTGGGCGCATAGCGCGGCCGACCCGAGGTGCCTGTGCTGGGCTAGAGGCCGATTCCTCCATGAGGATTCGGCCTGTGAGTGCAGAGTGAAAATTTTTCTAAGTCCACCTCCAGGGCTGTGATCGCGGGTGCCGGCCGAAAGTGTCCGACGAGAGTGCTCCTCGTCGGCCTGAGGCCCGATTCCTCCAGGAGGATCTCCCTTGTCGAAAATTTTTCTAAGTCCAAAAATTTTTCTAAGTCCCACTTTTTACGCCGGGGTGGCAGATCCAGGCCTATCGCTCCCCGGCTCGCGTCCGACCCCGAGGCCCCTTCCTGGGCATGATTCCCGCCTCGACCGCGGTGTGGAGGTATCGCTGCGCCGTAGGGTGACCAGAAGGGTATGGTCAGATTTTCAGGAGACAGTAGCAATTACAGGGGTCCAAGCACCTGGGGCTATGGTAAACGGACCGCCAAGCCCCCGCACGGCCCCCGGGCCGCCCAGGAAGCTACGGGTGCGGGCTTTTCAGCCCCTTTTCCATGCTTTTTCCCCTTTTTCGTCACTTTTTCGAATTTTCTCCGTTTTTCTCGCTTTTTCCCTTAAAAGCACTGGTAGATCGGAACACGAGACCCGCCAGGGGTAGGCGCCTGCCCGGCCCGCCGAGGGCCGCTATGGGCACGGCAGTTCCTCCCCGCCCTTGCGGGTTCGCCTCTCAGTACCGGGGGGAATAGCGTCGAGTCTCTTCCGCCTCCCCCGCCCTGGTGCCTCATCATAGGGAGTCGTAGACGGCCGGTCCTCATCTCGCTCGCTCAGTCGGTCCGAGAACGCTCCCGGACGGGCCGCGCAGCCCCCCTTAGCCCTCCCCGTCGTCCCCGGCCCCCCCGGGCCGGGCGCGGAGGTTCGGGCGGGGGGGAGGCCACGCGCCCTTCCGCGGAGGAAAGATCACAGTTTTCCCCGGTTATGGCTCACGCCAAAAAACGAACGCCCTCCGGAAGGAGGGATGGAAGGAAAGCGTGCGCGCGCAGCTGTGCCTCGGGGAGGGAGCCCCCTTCGCCGGGCGGCGCCTCTCCCCTACCCCACAAACACACGCGTCGCTACCTGGTTGATCCTGCCAGTAACATATGCTTGTCTCAAAGATTAAGCCATGCAGGTCTAAGTGCACACGGTCGGTACAGTGAAACTGCGAATGGCTCATTAAATCAGTTATGGTTCCTTTGATCGCTCCA
>NC_071126.1:347500-352500 GCF_024256425.1 Clarias gariepinus | reverse complement strand
CACATGCTGTGTCCGACCTGAGGTGCCTGTGCTGGGCTAGAGGCTGATTCCTCCATGATGATTTGGCCTGTGTGTGCCTGTTGAAAATTTTTCTAAGTCCCAAACTTTTTCTAAGTGTGACAATTTTTCAAAGTCCCATTTTTTTTCTAAGTCCCAAAAATCATGACCTCCATGGGTGTAAGCCCAGTGTATGCACATAGTGTGTCCGACCTGAGGTGCTTGTGCTGGGCTAAAGGCCAATTCCTCCATGATGATTTGGCCTGTGTGTGCCTAGTGAAAATTTTTCTAAGTCCCCAACTTTTTCTAAGTGTGGAAATTTTTCTAAGTCCCCAACTTTTTCTAAGTGTGGAAATTTCTCTAAGTCCCATTTTTTTTCAAAGTCCCAAAAATCATGACCTCCATGGGTGTGAGCCCAGTGTATGCACATGCTGTGTCCGACCTGAGGTGCCTGTGCTGGGCTAGAGGCTGATTCCTCCATGATGATTTGGCCTGTGTGTGCCTGTTGAAAATTTTTCTAAGTCCCAAAATTTTTCTAAGTCCCAAAAATCATGACCTCCATGGGTGTTAGCCCAGTGTAGGCACATAGTGTGTCCGACCTGATGTGCTTGTGCTGGGCTAGAGGCCCATTCCTCCATGATGATTTGGCCTGTGTGTGCCTAGTGAAAATTTTTCTAAGTCCCCAACTTTTTCTAAGTGTGGAAATTTTTCTAAGTCCAGAAATTTTTCTAAGTCCCCAACTTTTTCTAAGTGTGGAAATTTTTCTAAGTCCCATTTTTTTTCTAAGTCCCAAAAATCATGACCTCCATGGGTGTGAGCCCAGTGTATGCACATGGTGTGTCCGACCTGAGGTGCCTGTGCTGGGCTAAAGGCTGATTCCTCCATGATGATTTGGCCTGTGTGTGCCTAGTGAAAATTTTTCTAAGTGTGGAATTTTTTCTAAGTCCCCAACTTTTTCTAAGTGTGATAATTTTTCAAAGTCCCTTTTTTTTTCTAAGTCCCAAAAATCATGACCTCCATGGGTGTTAGCCCAGTGTAGGCACATAGTGTGTCCGACCTGATGTGCTTGTGCTGGGCTAAAGGCTGATTCCTCCATGATGATTTGGCCTGTGTGTGCCTAGTAAAAATTTTTCTAAGTCCCAAAATTTTTCTAAGTCCCAAAATTTTTCTAAGTCCCAAACTTTTTCTAAGTGTGATAATTTTTCAAAGTCCCAATTTTTTTCTAAGTCCCAAAAATCATGACCTCCATGGGTGTGAGCCCAGTGTATGCACATGGTGTGTCCGACCTGAGGTGCCTGTGCTGGGCTAAAGGCTGATTCCTCCATGATGATTTGGCCTGTGTGTGCGTAGTAAAAATTTTTCAAAGTCCCAAAATTTTTCTAAGTCCCAAAAATCATGACCTCCATGGGTGTTAGCCCAGTGTAGGCACATAGTGTGTCCGACCTGATGTGCTTGTGCTGGGCTAGAGGCCCATTCCTCCATGATGATTTGGCCTGTGTGTGCCTAGTGAAAATTTTTCTAAGTCCCCAACTTTTTCTAAGTGTGGAAATTTTTCTAAGTCCAGAAATTTTTCTAAGTCCCCAACTTTTTCTAAGTGTGGAAATTTTTCTAAGTCCCATTTTTTTTCTAAGTCCCAAAAATCATGACCTCCATGGGTGTGAGCCCAGTGTATGCACATGGTGTGTCCGACCTGAGGTGCCTGTGCTGGGCTAAAGGCTGATTCCTCCATGATGATTTGGCCTGTGTGTGCCTAGTGAAAATTTTTCTAAGTGTGGAATTTTTTCTAAGTCCCCAACTTTTTCTAAGTGTGATAATTTTTCAAAGTCCCTTTTTTTTTCTAAGTCCCAAAAATCATGACCTCCATGGGTGTTAGCCCAGTGTAGGCACATAGTGTGTCCGACCTGATGTGCTTGTGCTGGGCTAAAGGCTGATTCCTCCATGATGATTTGGCCTGTGTGTGCCTAGTAAAAATTTTTCTAAGTCCCAAAATTTTTCTAAGTCCCAAAATTTTTCTAAGTCCCAAACTTTTTCTAAGTGTGATAATTTTTCAAAGTCCCAATTTTTTTCTAAGTCCCAAAAATCATGACCTCCATGGGTGTGAGCCCAGTGTATGCACATGGTGTGTCCGACCTGAGGTGCCTGTGCTGGGCTAAAGGCTGATTCCTCCATGATGATTTGGCCTGTGTGTGCCTAGTAAAAATTTTTCAAAGTCCCAAAATTTTTCTAAGTCCCAAAAATCATGACCTCCATGGGTGTTAGCCCAGTGTAGGCACATAGTGTGTCCGACCTGATGTGCTTGTGCTGGGCTAGAGGCCCATTCCTCCATGATGATTTGGCCTGTGTGTGCCTAGTGAAAATTTTTCTAAGTGTGGAATTTTTTCTAAGTCCCCAACTTTTTCTAAGTGTGATAAATTTTTCTAAGTCCCCAACTTTTTCTAAGTGTGGAAATTTCTCTAAGTCCCATTTTTTTTCAAAGTCCCAAAAATCATGACCTCCATGGGTGTGAGCCCAGTGTATGCACATGCTGTGTCCGACCTGAGGTGCCTGTGCTGGGCTAGAGGCTGATTCCTCCATGATGATTTGGCCTGTGTGTGCCTGTTGAAAATTTTTCTAAGTCCCAAACTTTTTCTAAGTGTGACAATTTTTCAAAGTCCCATTTTTTTTCTAAGTCCCAAAAATCATGACCTCCATGGGTGTAAGCCCCGTGTATGCACATAGTGTGTCCGACCTGAGGTGCTTGTGCTGGGCTAAAGGCCAATTCCTCCATGATGATTTGGCCTGTGTGTGCCTAGTGAAAATTTTTCTAAGTCCCCAACTTTTTCTAAGTGTGGAAATTTTTCTAAGTCCCCAACTTTTTCTAAGTGTGGAAATTTCTCTAAGTCCCATTTTTTTTCAAAGTCCCAAAAATCATGACCTCCATGGGTGTGAGCCCAGTGTATGCACATGCTGTGTCCGACCTGAGGTGCCTGTGCTGGGCTAGAGGCTGATTCCTCCATGATGATTTGGCCTGTGTGTGCCTGTTGAAAATTTTTCTAAGTCCCAAACTTTTTCTAAGTGTGGAAATTTTTCAAAGTCCCCAACTTTTTCCAAGTGTGATAATTTTTCAAAGTCCCATTTTTTTTCTAAGTCCCAAAAATCATGACCTCCATGGGTGTGAGCCCAGTGGAGGCACATAGTGTGTCCGACCTGAGGTGCTTGTGCTGGGCTAGATGCCCATTCCTCCATGATGATTTGGCCTGCGCGTGCAGAGTGTGAATATTTTCCCCAAAATGTTCAGGGTCCCAAAATAAATCAATGTCCTAAAAATCATGACCTCCATGGGTGTGAGCCCAGTGCAGGCACATAGTGTGTCCGACCTGAGGTGCTTGTGCTGGGCTAGAGGCCAATTCCTCCATGATGATTTGGCCTGCGCCTGCAGAGTGTGAATATTTTCCCCAAAATGTTCAGAGACCCAGAAAAATTCAAAATCCCCCAAATCATGACCTCCATGGGTGTGAGCCCAGTGGAGGCACATAGTGTGTCCGACCTGAGGTGCTTGTGCTGGGCTAGATGCCAATTCCTCCATGATGATTTGGCCTGCGCGTGCAGAGTGTGAATATTTTCCCCAAAATGTTCAGAGACCCAGAAAAATTCAAAATCCCCCAAATCATGACCTCTACAAGTGTGAGCGCAGTGGGGGCACCTACATGGCTGACCTGAGGTGCCTGGCTTCGGGGAGAATCCAATTCCTCCAGGAGGATTCAGCCTGCACCTGAGCTGAGAGCCAGAAAAATTCCCATAGCCCCAGGAGATGTAACGGACCCCCATCCTCCAGGGGGCGCCGGCGGGGGATGTCGGCCCCGGGGCATGTGGCATCGGGTCCGGGGCCTCCCCATGGACTCCCCTGCGAAATTTGGAGCCGATCGGACCAACGGTGGCCGAGATACGGCCGTCCGAAGTCGGGGGCCCCCCCCCCCGGTTCCCAGAAGCCCCATGGGCAGCGGGGGGAGGCCCAAAGTGGCCGTGGGGAGTGCCTAGGGCCGGCCAAAATCGTTTTTTCCCAGGCGGAATTGGCCGTTTCCGAGATATAGGCGAAAGAAAATTTTTCGAAAATCTGACCTCCAGGTGGCGTGGTCGCGGGTGGGGGTGCCCGCCGAGGGTGCCTGGGGTCGGGGAGAATGCAATTCCTCCAGGAGGATTCAGCCTGCATGTGAGCTGAGAGCCAGAAAATTTCCCATAGCCCCAGGAGATGTAACAGACTCCCATCCTCCAGGGGGCGCCGGCGGGGGGCGTCGGCCCCGGGGTATGTGGCATCGGGTCCGGGGCCTCCCCATGGACTCCCCTGCGAAATTTGGAGCCGATCGGACCAACGGTGGCCGAGATACGGCCGTCCGAAGTCGGGGGCCCCCCCCCGGTTCCCAGAAGCCCCATGGGCAGCGGGGGGAGGCCCAAAGTGGCCGTGGGGAGTGCCTAGGGCCGGCCAAAATCGTTTTTTCCCAGGCGGAATTGGCCGTTTCCGAGATAAAGGCGAAAGAAAATTTTTCGAAAATCTGACCTCCAGGTGGCGTGGTCGCGGGTGGGGGGTGCCCGCCGATGGTGCCTGGGGTCGGGGAGAATGCAATTCCTCCAGGAGGATTCGGCCTGAAAAGAAAAGAAAAGAAAAAAAAAATTCGGACCTCCAGGAGTGTGACCGCGGGTGTGGGCGCATAGCGTGGCCGACCAGAGGTGCATGTGCTGGGCTAGAGGCCGATTCCTCCATGAGGATTCGGCCTGTGTGTGCAGAGTGAAAAAATTTTCAAAGTCCAAAAAATAATACCTCCAGGGATGTGATCGCGGGTGTGGGCGCATAGCGTGGCCGACCAGAGGTGCCTGCGCTGGGCTAGAGGCCGATTCCTCCATGAGGATTCGGCCTGTGTGTGCAGAGTGAAAAAATTTTCAAAGTCCAAAAAATAATACCTCCAGGGCTGTGATCGCGGGTGTGGGCGCATAGCGTGGCCGACCAGAGGTGCCTGTGCTGGGCTAGA
>NC_071126.1:242500-337500 GCF_024256425.1 Clarias gariepinus | reverse complement strand
GCTGGGCTAGAGGCTGATTCCTCCATGATGATTTGGCCTGTGTGTGCCTGTTGAAAATTTTTCTAAGTCCCAAACTTTTTCTAAGTGTGACAATTTTTCAAAGTCCCATTTTTTTTCTAAGTCCCAAAAATCATGACCTCCATGGGTGTTAGCCCAGTGTAGGCACTTAGTGTGTCCGACCTGAGGTGCTTGTGCTGGGCTAAAGGCTGATTCCTCCATGATGATTTGGCCTGTGTGTGCCTAGTAAAAAAATTTTCTAAGTCCCAAAATTTTTCTAAGTCCCAAAATTTTTCTAAGTCCCCAACTTTTTCTCAGTGTGATAATTTTTCAAAGTCCCAATTTTTTTCTAAGTCCCAAAAATCATGACCTCCATGGGTGTGAGCCCAGTGTATGCACATGGTGTGTCCGACCTGAGGTGCCTGTGCTGGGCTAAAGGCTGATTCCTCCATGATGATTTGGCCTGTGTGTGCCTAGTGAAAATTTTTCTAAGTGTGGAATTTTTTCTAAGTCCCCAACTTTTTCTAAGTGTGATAATTTTTCAAAGTCCCATTTTTTTTCTAAGTCCCAAAAATCATGACCTCCATGGGTGTTAGCCCAGTGTAGGCACATAGTGTGTCCGACCTGATGTGCTTGTGCTGGGCTAAAGGCTGATTCCTCCATGATGATTTGGCCTGTGTGTGCCTAGTAAAAATTTTTCTAAGTCCCAAAATTTTTCTAAGTCCCAAAATTTTTCTAAGTCCCAAACTTTTTCTAAGTGTGATAATTTTTCAAAGTCCCAATTTTTTTCTAAGTCCCAAAAATCATGACCTCCATGGGTGTGAGCCCAGTGTATGCACATGGTGTGTCCGACCTGAGGTGCCTGTGCTGGGCTAAAGGCTGATTCCTCCATGATGATTTGGCCTGTGTGTGCCTAGTAAAGATTTTTCAAAGTCCCAAAATTTTTCTAAGTCCCAAAAATCATGACCTCCATGGGTGTTAGCCCAGTGTAGGCACATAGTGTGTCCGACCTGATGTGCTTGTGCTGGGCTAGAGGCCCATTCCTCCATGATGATTTGGCCTGTGTGTGCCTAGTGAAAATTTTTCTAAGTGTGGAATTTTTTCTAAGTCCCAAACTTTTTCTAAGTGTGATAATTTTTTCAAAGTCCCCAACTTTTTCTAAGTGTGGAAATTTCTCTAAGTCCCATTTTTTTTCAAAGTCCCAAAAATCATGACCTCCATGGGTGTGAGCCCAGTGTATGCACATGCTGTGTCCGACCTGAGGTGCCTGTGCTGGGCTAGAGGCTGATTCCTCCATGATGATTTGGCCTGTGTGTGCCTGTTGAAAATTTTTCTAAGTCCCAAACTTTTTCTAAGTGTGACAATTTTTCAAAGTCCCATTTTTTTTCTAAGTCCCAAAAATCATGACCTCCATGGGTGTAAGCCCAGTGTATGCACATAGTGTGTCCGACCTGAGGTGCTTGTGCTGGGCTAAAGGCCAATTCCTCCATGATGATTTGGCCTGTGTGTGCCTAGTGAAAATTTTTCTAAGTCCCCAACTTTTTCTAAGTGTGGAAATTTTTCTAAGTCCCCAACTTTTTCTAAGTGTGGAAATTTCTCTAAGTCCCATTTTTTTTCAAAGTCCCAAAAATCATGACCTCCATGGGTGTGAGCCCAGTGTATGCACATGCTGTGTCCGACCTGAGGTGCCTGTGCTGGGCTAGAGGCTGATTCCTCCATGATGATTTGGCCTGTGTGTGCCTGTTGAAAATTTTTCTAAGTCCCAAAATTTTTCTAAGTCCCAAAAATCATGACCTCCATGGGTGTTAGCCCAGTGTAGGCACATAGTGTGTCCGACCTGATGTGCTTGTGCTGGGCTAGAGGCCCATTCCTCCATGATGATTTGGCCTGTGTGTGCCTAGTGAAAATTTTTCTAAGTCCCCAACTTTTTCTAAGTGTGGAAATTTTTCTAAGTCCAGAAATTTTTCTAAGTCCCCAACTTTTTCTAAGTGTGGAAATTTTTCTAAGTCCCATTTTTTTTCTAAGTCCCAAAAATCATGACCTCCATGGGTGTGAGCCCAGTGTATGCACATGGTGTGTCCGACCTGAGGTGCCTGTGCTGGGCTAAAGGCTGATTCCTCCATGATGATTTGGCCTGTGTGTGCCTAGTGAAAATTTTTCTAAGTGTGGAATTTTTTCTAAGTCCCCAACTTTTTCTAAGTGTGATAATTTTTCAAAGTCCCTTTTTTTTTCTAAGTCCCAAAAATCATGACCTCCATGGGTGTTAGCCCAGTGTAGGCACATAGTGTGTCCGACCTGATGTGCTTGTGCTGGGCTAAAGGCTGATTCCTCCATGATGATTTGGCCTGTGTGTGCCTAGTAAAAATTTTTCTAAGTCCCAAAATTTTTCTAAGTCCCAAAATTTTTCTAAGTCCCAAACTTTTTCTAAGTGTGATAATTTTTCTAAGTCCCATTTTTTTTCTAAGTCCCAAAAATCATGACCTCCATGGGTGTGAGCCCAGTGTATGCACATGGTGTGTCCGACCTGAGGTGCCTGTGCTGGGCTAAAGGCTGATTCCTCCATGATGATTTGGCCTGTGTGTGCGTAGTAAAAATTTTTCAAAGTCCCAAAATTTTTCTAAGTCCCAAAAATCATGACCTCCATGGGTGTTAGCCCAGTGTAGGCACATAGTGTGTCCGACCTGATGTGCTTGTGCTGGGCTAGAGGCCCATTCCTCCATGATGATTTGGCCTGTGTGTGCCTAGTGAAAATTTTTCTAAGTCCCCAACTTTTTCTAAGTGTGGAAATTTTTCTAAGTCCAGAAATTTTTCTAAGTCCCCAACTTTTTCTAAGTGTGGAAATTTTTCTAAGTCCCATTTTTTTTCTAAGTCCCAAAAATCATGACCTCCATGGGTGTGAGCCCAGTGTATGCACATGGTGTGTCCGACCTGAGGTGCCTGTGCTGGGCTAAAGGCTGATTCCTCCATGATGATTTGGCCTGTGTGTGCCTAGTGAAAATTTTTCTAAGTGTGGAATTTTTTCTAAGTCCCCAACTTTTTCTAAGTGTGATAATTTTTCAAAGTCCCATTTTTTTTCTAAGTCCCAAAAATCATGACCTCCATGGGTGTTAGCCCAGTGTAGGCACATAGTGTGTCCGACCTGATGTGCTTGTGCTGGGCTAAAGGCTGATTCCTCCATGATGATTTGGCCTGTGTGTGCCTAGTAAAAATTTTTCTAAGTCCCAAAATTTTTCTAAGTCCCAAAATTTTTCTAAGTCCCAAACTTTTTCTAAGTGTGATAATTTTTCAAAGTCCCAATTTTTTTCTAAGTCCCAAAAATCATGACCTCCATGGGTGTGAGCCCAGTGTATGCACATGGTGTGTCCGACCTGAGGTGCCTGTGCTGGGCT
This sequence comes from Clarias gariepinus, assembly GCF_024256425.1. Classification (NCBI taxonomy): domain Eukaryota; kingdom Metazoa; phylum Chordata; class Actinopteri; order Siluriformes; family Clariidae; genus Clarias; species Clarias gariepinus. Next base: position 334,114 of record NC_071126.1, on the reverse strand, counting down.
AAAGGCTGATTCCTCCATGATGATTTGGCCTGTGTGTGCCTAGTAAAAATTTTTCAAAGTCCCAAAATTTTTCTAAGTCCCAAAAATCATGACCTCCATGGGTGTTAGCCCAGTGTAGGCACATAGTGTGTCCGACCTGATGTGCTTGTGCTGGGCTAGAGGCCCATTCCTCCATGATGATTTGGCCTGTGTGTGCCTAGTGAAAATTTTTCTAAGTGTGGAATTTTTTCTAAGTCCCAAACTTTTTCTAAGTGTGATAATTTTTCAAAGTCCCATTTTTTTTCTAAGTCCCAAAAATCATGACCTCCATGGGTGTTAGCCCAGTGTAGGCACTTAGTGTGTCCGACCTGAGGTGCTTGTGCTGGGCTAAAGGCTGATTCCTCCATGATGATTTGGCCTGTGTGTGCCTAGTAAAAAAATTTTCTAAGTCCCAAAATTTTTCTAAGTCCCAAAATTTTTCTAAGTCCCCAACTTTTTCTCAGTGTGATAATTTTTCAAAGTCCCAATTTTTTTCTAAGTCCCAAAAATCATGACCTCCATGGGTGTGAGCCCAGTGTATGCACATGGTGTGTCCGACCTGAGGTGCCTGTGCTGGGCTAAAGGCTGATTCCTCCATGATGATTTGGCCTGTGTGTGCCTAGTGAAAATTTTTCTAAGTGTGGAATTTTTTCTAAGTCCCCAACTTTTTCTAAGTGTGATAATTTTTCAAAGTCCCATTTTTTTTCTAAGTCCCAAAAATCATGACCTCCATGGGTGTTAGCCCAGTGTAGGCACATAGTGTGTCCGACCTGATGTGCTTGTGCTGGGCTAAAGGCTGATTCCTCCATGATGATTTGGCCTGTGTGTGCCTAGTAAAAATTTTTCTAAGTCCCAAAATTTTTCTAAGTCCCAAAATTTTTCTAAGTCCCAAACTTTTTCTAAGTGTGATAATTTTTCAAAGTCCCAATTTTTTTCTAAGTCCCAAAAATCATGACCTCCATGGGTGTGAGCCCAGTGTATGCACATGGTGTGTCCGACCTGAGGTGCCTGTGCTGGGCTAAAGGCTGATTCCTCCATGATGATTTGGCCTGTGTGTGCCTAGTAAAAATTTTTCAAAGTCCCAAAATTTTTCTAAGTCCCAAAAATCATGACCTCCATGGGTGTTAGCCCAGTGTAGGCACATAGTGTGTCCGACCTGATGTGCTTGTGCTGGGCTAGAGGCCCATTCCTCCATGATGATTTGGCCTGTGTGTGCCTAGTGAAAATTTTTCTAAGTGTGGAATTTTTTCTAAGTCCCAAACTTTTTCTAAGTGTGATAATTTTTTCAAAGTCCCCAACTTTTTCTAAGTGTGGAAATTTCTCTAAGTCCCATTTTTTTTCAAAGTCCCAAAAATCATGACCTCCATGGGTGTGAGCCCAGTGTATGCACATGCTGTGTCCGACCTGAGGTGCCTGTGCTGGGCTAGAGGCTGATTCCTCCATGATGATTTGGCCTGTGTGTGCCTGTTGAAAATTTTTCTAAGTCCCAAACTTTTTCTAAGTGTGACAATTTTTCAAAGTCCCATTTTTTTTCTAAGTCCCAAAAATCATGACCTCCATGGGTGTAAGCCCAGTGTATGCACATAGTGTGTCCGACCTGAGGTGCTTGTGCTGGGCTAAAGGCCAATTCCTCCATGATGATTTGGCCTGTGTGTGCCTAGTGAAAATTTTTCTAAGTCCCCAACTTTTTCTAAGTGTGGAAATTTTTCTAAGTCCCCAACTTTTTCTAAGTGTGGAAATTTCTCTAAGTCCCATTTTTTTTCAAAGTCCCAAAAATCATGACCTCCATGGGTGTGAGCCCAGTGTATGCACATGCTGTGTCCGACCTGAGGTGCCTGTGCTGGGCTAGAGGCTGATTCCTCCATGATGATTTGGCCTGTGTGTGCCTGTTGAAAATTTTTCTAAGTCCCAAAATTTTTCTAAGTCCCAAAAATCATGACCTCCATGGGTGTTAGCCCAGTGTAGGCACATAGTGTGTCCGACCTGATGTGCTTGTGCTGGGCTAGAGGCCCATTCCTCCATGATGATTTGGCCTGTGTGTGCCTAGTGAAAATTTTTCTAAGTCCCCAACTTTTTCTAAGTGTGGAAATTTTTCTAAGTCCAGAAATTTTTCTAAGTCCCCAACTTTTTCTAAGTGTGGAAATTTTTCTAAGTCCCATTTTTTTTCTAAGTCCCAAAAATCATGACCTCCATGGGTGTGAGCCCAGTGTATGCACATGGTGTGTCCGACCTGAGGTGCCTGTGCTGGGCTAAAGGCTGATTCCTCCATGATGATTTGGCCTGTGTGTGCCTAGTGAAAATTTTTCTAAGTGTGGAATTTTTTCTAAGTCCCCAACTTTTTCTAAGTGTGATAATTTTTCAAAGTCCCTTTTTTTTTCTAAGTCCCAAAAATCATGACCTCCATGGGTGTTAGCCCAGTGTAGGCACATAGTGTGTCCGACCTGATGTGCTTGTGCTGGGCTAAAGGCTGATTCCTCCATGATGATTTGGCCTGTGTGTGCCTAGTAAAAATTTTTCTAAGTCCCAAAATTTTTCTAAGTCCCAAAATTTTTCTAAGTCCCAAACTTTTTCTAAGTGTGATAATTTTTCTAAGTCCCATTTTTTTTCTAAGTCCCAAAAATCATGACCTCCATGGGTGTGAGCCCAGTGTATGCACATGGTGTGTCCGACCTGAGGTGCCTGTGCTGGGCTAAAGGCTGATTCCTCCATGATGATTTGGCCTGTGTGTGCGTAGTAAAAATTTTTCAAAGTCCCAAAATTTTTCTAAGTCCCAAAAATCATGACCTCCATGGGTGTTAGCCCAGTGTAGGCACATAGTGTGTCCGACCTGATGTGCTTGTGCTGGGCTAGAGGCCCATTCCTCCATGATGATTTGGCCTGTGTGTGCCTAGTGAAAATTTTTCTAAGTCCCCAACTTTTTCTAAGTGTGGAAATTTTTCTAAGTCCAGAAATTTTTCTAAGTCCCCAACTTTTTCTAAGTGTGGAAATTTTTCTAAGTCCCATTTTTTTTCTAAGTCCCAAAAATCATGACCTCCATGGGTGTGAGCCCAGTGTATGCACATGGTGTGTCCGACCTGAGGTGCCTGTGCTGGGCTAAAGGCTGATTCCTCCATGATGATTTGGCCTGTGTGTGCCTAGTGAAAATTTTTCTAAGTGTGGAATTTTTTCTAAGTCCCCAACTTTTTCTAAGTGTGATAATTTTTCAAAGTCCCATTTTTTTTCTAAGTCCCAAAAATCATGACCTCCATGGGTGTTAGCCCAGTGTAGGCACATAGTGTGTCCGACCTGATGTGCTTGTGCTGGGCTAAAGGCTGATTCCTCCATGATGATTTGGCCTGTGTGTGCCTAGTAAAAATTTTTCTAAGTCCCAAAATTTTTCTAAGTCCCAAAATTTTTCTAAGTCCCAAACTTTTTCTAAGTGTGATAATTTTTCAAAGTCCCAATTTTTTTCTAAGTCCCAAAAATCATGACCTCCATGGGTGTGAGCCCAGTGTATGCACATGGTGTGTCCGACCTGAGGTGCCTGTGCTGGGCTAAAGGCTGATTCCTCCATGATGATTTGGCCTGTGTGTGCCTAGTAAAAATTTTTCAAAGTCCCAAAATTTTTCTAAGTCCCAAAAATCATGACCTCCATGGGTGTTAGCCCAGTGTAGGCACATAGTGTGTCCGACCTGATGTGCTTGTGCTGGGCTAGAGGCCCATTCCTCCATGATGATTTGGCCTGTGTGTGCCTAGTGAAAATTTTTCTAAGTGTGGAATTTTTTCTAAGTCCCAAACTTTTTCTAAGTGTGATAATTTTTTCAAAGTCCCCAACTTTTTCTAAGTGTGGAAATTTCTCTAAGTCCCATTTTTTTTCAAAGTCCCAAAAATCATGACCTCCATGGGTGTGAGCCCAGTGTATGCACATGCTGTGTCCGACCTGAGGTGCCTGTGCTGGGCTAGAGGCTGATTCCTCCATGATGATTTGGCCTGTGTGTGCCTGTTGAAAATTTTTCTAAGTCCCAAACTTTTTCTAAGTGTGACAATTTTTCAAAGTCCCATTTTTTTTCTAAGTCCCAAAAATCATGACCTCCATGGGTGTAAGCCCAGTGTATGCACATAGTGTGTCCGACCTGAGGTGCTTGTGCTGGGCTAAAGGCCAATTCCTCCATGATGATTTGGCCTGTGTGTGCCTAGTGAAAATTTTTCTAAGTCCCCAACTTTTTCTAAGTGTGGAAATTTTTCTAAGTCCCCAACTTTTTCTAAGTGTGGAAATTTCTCTAAGTCCCATTTTTTTTCAAAGTCCCAAAAATCATGACCTCCATGGGTGTGAGCCCAGTGTATGCACATGCTGTGTCCGACCTGAGGTGCCTGTGCTGGGCTAGAGGCTGATTCCTCCATGATGATTTGGCCTGTGTGTGCCTGTTGAAAATTTTTCTAAGTCCCAAAATTTTTCTAAGTCCCAAAAATCATGACCTCCATGGGTGTTAGCCCAGTGTAGGCACATAGTGTGTCCGACCTGATGTGCTTGTGCTGGGCTAGAGGCCCATTCCTCCATGATGATTTGGCCTGTGTGTGCCTAGTGAAAATTTTTCTAAGTCCCCAACTTTTTCTAAGTGTGGAAATTTTTCTAAGTCCAGAAATTTTTCTAAGTCCCCAACTTTTTCTAAGTGTGGAAATTTTTCTAAGTCCCATTTTTTTTCTAAGTCCCAAAAATCATGACCTCCATGGGTGTGAGCCCAGTGTATGCACATGGTGTGTCCGACCTGAGGTGCCTGTGCTGGGCTAAAGGCTGATTCCTCCATGATGATTTGGCCTGTGTGTGCCTAGTGAAAATTTTTCTAAGTGTGGAATTTTTTCTAAGTCCCCAACTTTTTCTAAGTGTGATAATTTTTCAAAGTCCCTTTTTTTTTCTAAGTCCCAAAAATCATGACCTCCATGGGTGTTAGCCCAGTGTAGGCACATAGTGTGTCCGACCTGATGTGCTTGTGCTGGGCTAAAGGCTGATTCCTCCATGATGATTTGGCCTGTGTGTGCCTAGTAAAAATTTTTCTAAGTCCCAAAATTTTTCTAAGTCCCAAAATTTTTCTAAGTCCCAAACTTTTTCTAAGTGTGATAATTTTTCAAAGTCCCAATTTTTTTCTAAGTCCCAAAAATCATGACCTCCATGGGTGTGAGCCCAGTGTATGCACATGGTGTGTCCGACCTGAGGTGCCTGTGCTGGGCTAAAGGCTGATTCCTCCATGATGATTTGGCCTGTGTGTGCCTAGTAAAAATTTTTCAAAGTCCCAAAATTTTTCTAAGTCCCAAAAATCATGACCTCCATGGGTGTTAGCCCAGTGTAGGCACATAGTGTGTCCGACCTGATGTGCTTGTGCTGGGCTAGAGGCCCATTCCTCCATGATGATTTGGCCTGTGTGTGCCTAGTGAAAATTTTTCTAAGTGTGGAATTTTTTCTAAGTCCCAAACTTTTTCTAAGTGTGATAATTTTTTCAAAGTCCCCAACTTTTTCTAAGTGTGGAAATTTCTCTAAGTCCCATTTTTTTTCAAAGTCCCAAAAATCATGACCTCCATGGGTGTGAGCCCAGTGTATGCACATGCTGTGTCCGACCTGAGGTGCCTGTGCTGGGCTAGAGGCTGATTCCTCCATGATGATTTGGCCTGTGTGTGCCTGTTGAAAATTTTTCTAAGTCCCAAACTTTTTCTAAGTGTGACAATTTTTCAAAGTCCCATTTTTTTTCTAAGTCCCAAAAATCATGACCTCCATGGGTGTAAGCCCAGTGTATGCACATAGTGTGTCCGACCTGAGGTGCTTGTGCTGGGCTAAAGGCCAATTCCTCCATGATGATTTGGCCTGTGTGTGCCTAGTGAAAATTTTTCTAAGTCCCCAACTTTTTCTAAGTGTGGAAATTTTTCTAAGTCCCCAACTTTTTCTAAGTGTGGAAATTTCTCTAAGTCCCATTTTTTTTCAAAGTCCCAAAAATCATGACCTCCATGGGTGTGAGCCCAGTGTATGCACATGCTGTGTCCGACCTGAGGTGCCTGTGCTGGGCTAGAGGCTGATTCCTCCATGATGATTTGGCCTGTGTGTGCCTGTTGAAAATTTTTCTAAGTCCCAAAATTTTTCTAAGTCCCAAAAATCATGACCTCCATGGGTGTTAGCCCAGTGTAGGCACATAGTGTGTCCGACCTGATGTGCTTGTGCTGGGCTAGAGGCCCATTCCTCCATGATGATTTGGCCTGTGTGTGCCTAGTGAAAATTTTTCTAAGTCCCCAACTTTTTCTAAGTGTGGAAATTTTTCTAAGTCCAGAAATTTTTCTAAGTCCCCAACTTTTTCTAAGTGTGGAAATTTTTCTAAGTCCCATTTTTTTTCTAAGTCCCAAAAATCATGACCTCCATGGGTGTGAGCCCAGTGTATGCACATGGTGTGTCCGACCTGAGGTGCCTGTGCTGGGCTAAAGGCTGATTCCTCCATGATGATTTGGCCTGTGTGTGCCTAGTGAAAATTTTTCTAAGTGTGGAATTTTTTCTAAGTCCCCAACTTTTTCTAAGTGTGATAATTTTTCAAAGTCCCTTTTTTTTTCTAAGTCCCAAAAATCATGACCTCCATGGGTGTTAGCCCAGTGTAGGCACATAGTGTGTCCGACCTGATGTGCTTGTGCTGGGCTAAAGGCTGATTCCTCCATGATGATTTGGCCTGTGTGTGCCTAGTAAAAATTTTTCTAAGTCCCAAAATTTTTCTAAGTCCCAAAATTTTTCTAAGTCCCAAACTTTTTCTAAGTGTGATAATTTTTCTAAGTCCCATTTTTTTTCTAAGTCCCAAAAATCATGACCTCCATGGGTGTGAGCCCAGTGTATGCACATGGTGTGTCCGACCTGAGGTGCCTGTGCTGGGCTAAAGGCTGATTCCTCCATGATGATTTGGCCTGTGTGTGCGTAGTAAAAATTTTTCAAAGTCCCAAAATTTTTCTAAGTCCCAAAAATCATGACCTCCATGGGTGTTAGCCCAGTGTAGGCACATAGTGTGTCCGACCTGATGTGCTTGTGCTGGGCTAGAGGCCCATTCCTCCATGATGATTTGGCCTGTGTGTGCCTAGTGAAAATTTTTCTAAGTCCCCAACTTTTTCTAAGTGTGGAAATTTTTCTAAGTCCAGAAATTTTTCTAAGTCCCCAACTTTTTCTAAGTGTGGAAATTTTTCTAAGTCCCATTTTTTTTCTAAGTCCCAAAAATCATGACCTCCATGGGTGTGAGCCCAGTGTATGCACATGGTGTGTCCGACCTGAGGTGCCTGTGCTGGGCTAAAGGCTGATTCCTCCATGATGATTTGGCCTGTGTGTGCCTAGTGAAAATTTTTCTAAGTGTGGAATTTTTTCTAAGTCCCCAACTTTTTCTAAGTGTGATAATTTTTCAAAGTCCCATTTTTTTTCTAAGTCCCAAAAATCATGACCTCCATGGGTGTTAGCCCAGTGTAGGCACATAGTGTGTCCGACCTGATGTGCTTGTGCTGGGCTAAAGGCTGATTCCTCCATGATGATTTGGCCTGTGTGTGCCTAGTAAAAATTTTTCTAAGTCCCAAAATTTTTCTAAGTCCCAAAATTTTTCTAAGTCCCAAACTTTTTCTAAGTGTGATAATTTTTCAAAGTCCCAATTTTTTTCTAAGTCCCAAAAATCATGACCTCCATGGGTGTGAGCCCAGTGTATGCACATGGTGTGTCCGACCTGAGGTGCCTGTGCTGGGCTAAAGGCTGATTCCTCCATGATGATTTGGCCTGTGTGTGCCTAGTAAAAATTTTTCAAAGTCCCAAAATTTTTCTAAGTCCCAAAAATCATGACCTCCATGGGTGTTAGCCCAGTGTAGGCACATAGTGTGTCCGACCTGATGTGCTTGTGCTGGGCTAGAGGCCCATTCCTCCATGATGATTTGGCCTGTGTGTGCCTAGTGAAAATTTTTCTAAGTGTGGAATTTTTTCTAAGTCCCAAACTTTTTCTAAGTGTGATAATTTTTCAAAGTCCCATTTTTTTTCTAAGTCCCAAAAATCATGACCTCCATGGGTGTTAGCCCAGTGTAGGCACTTAGTGTGTCCGACCTGAGGTGCTTGTGCTGGGCTAAAGGCTGATTCCTCCATGATGATTTGGCCTGTGTGTGCCTAGTAAAAAAATTTTCTAAGTCCCAAAATTTTTCTAAGTCCCAAAATTTTTCTAAGTCCCCAACTTTTTCTCAGTGTGATAATTTTTCAAAGTCCCAATTTTTTTCTAAGTCCCAAAAATCATGACCTCCATGGGTGTGAGCCCAGTGTATGCACATGGTGTGTCCGACCTGAGGTGCCTGTGCTGGGCTAAAGGCTGATTCCTCCATGATGATTTGGCCTGTGTGTGCCTAGTGAAAATTTTTCTAAGTGTGGAATTTTTTCTAAGTCCCCAACTTTTTCTAAGTGTGATAATTTTTCAAAGTCCCATTTTTTTTCTAAGTCCCAAAAATCATGACCTCCATGGGTGTTAGCCCAGTGTAGGCACATAGTGTGTCCGACCTGATGTGCTTGTGCTGGGCTAAAGGCTGATTCCTCCATGATGATTTGGCCTGTGTGTGCCTAGTAAAAATTTTTCTAAGTCCCAAAATTTTTCTAAGTCCCAAAATTTTTCTAAGTCCCAAACTTTTTCTAAGTGTGATAATTTTTCAAAGTCCCAATTTTTTTCTAAGTCCCAAAAATCATGACCTCCATGGGTGTGAGCCCAGTGTATGCACATGGTGTGTCCGACCTGAGGTGCCTGTGCTGGGCTAAAGGCTGATTCCTCCATGATGATTTGGCCTGTGTGTGCCTAGTAAAAATTTTTCAAAGTCCCAAAATTTTTCTAAGTCCCAAAAATCATGACCTCCATGGGTGTTAGCCCAGTGTAGGCACATAGTGTGTCCGACCTGATGTGCTTGTGCTGGGCTAGAGGCCCATTCCTCCATGATGATTTGGCCTGTGTGTGCCTAGTGAAAATTTTTCTAAGTGTGGAATTTTTTCTAAGTCCCAAACTTTTTCTAAGTGTGATAATTTTTTCAAAGTCCCCAACTTTTTCTAAGTGTGGAAATTTCTCTAAGTCCCATTTTTTTTCAAAGTCCCAAAAATCATGACCTCCATGGGTGTGAGCCCAGTGTATGCACATGCTGTGTCCGACCTGAGGTGCCTGTGCTGGGCTAGAGGCTGATTCCTCCATGATGATTTGGCCTGTGTGTGCCTGTTGAAAATTTTTCTAAGTCCCAAACTTTTTCTAAGTGTGACAATTTTTCAAAGTCCCATTTTTTTTCTAAGTCCCAAAAATCATGACCTCCATGGGTGTAAGCCCAGTGTATGCACATAGTGTGTCCGACCTGAGGTGCTTGTGCTGGGCTAAAGGCCAATTCCTCCATGATGATTTGGCCTGTGTGTGCCTAGTGAAAATTTTTCTAAGTCCCCAACTTTTTCTAAGTGTGGAAATTTTTCTAAGTCCCCAACTTTTTCTAAGTGTGGAAATTTCTCTAAGTCCCATTTTTTTTCAAAGTCCCAAAAATCATGACCTCCATGGGTGTGAGCCCAGTGTATGCACATGCTGTGTCCGACCTGAGGTGCCTGTGCTGGGCTAGAGGCTGATTCCTCCATGATGATTTGGCCTGTGTGTGCCTGTTGAAAATTTTTCTAAGTCCCAAAATTTTTCTAAGTCCCAAAAATCATGACCTCCATGGGTGTTAGCCCAGTGTAGGCACATAGTGTGTCCGACCTGATGTGCTTGTGCTGGGCTAGAGGCCCATTCCTCCATGATGATTTGGCCTGTGTGTGCCTAGTGAAAATTTTTCTAAGTCCCCAACTTTTTCTAAGTGTGGAAATTTTTCTAAGTCCAGAAATTTTTCTAAGTCCCCAACTTTTTCTAAGTGTGGAAATTTTTCTAAGTCCCATTTTTTTTCTAAGTCCCAAAAATCATGACCTCCATGGGTGTGAGCCCAGTGTATGCACATGGTGTGTCCGACCTGAGGTGCCTGTGCTGGGCTAAAGGCTGATTCCTCCATGATGATTTGGCCTGTGTGTGCCTAGTGAAAATTTTTCTAAGTGTGGAATTTTTTCTAAGTCCCCAACTTTTTCTAAGTGTGATAATTTTTCAAAGTCCCATTTTTTTTCTAAGTCCCAAAAATCATGACCTCCATGGGTGTTAGCCCAGTGTAGGCACATAGTGTGTCCGACCTGATGTGCTTGTGCTGGGCTAAAGGCTGATTCCTCCATGATGATTTGGCCTGTGTGTGCCTAGTAAAAATTTTTCTAAGTCCCAAAATTTTTCTAAGTCCCAAAATTTTTCTAAGTCCCAAACTTTTTCTAAGTGTGATAATTTTTCAAAGTCCCAATTTTTTTCTAAGTCCCAAAAATCATGACCTCCATGGGTGTGAGCCCAGTGTATGCACATGGTGTGTCCGACCTGAGGTGCCTGTGCTGGGCTAAAGGCTGATTCCTCCATGATGATTTGGCCTGTGTGTGCCTAGTAAAAATTTTTCAAAGTCCCAAAATTTTTCTAAGTCCCAAAAATCATGACCTCCATGGGTGTTAGCCCAGTGTAGGCACATAGTGTGTCCGACCTGATGTGCTTGTGCTGGGCTAGAGGCCCATTCCTCCATGATGATTTGGCCTGTGTGTGCCTAGTGAAAATTTTTCTAAGTGTGGAATTTTTTCTAAGTCCCAAACTTTTTCTAAGTGTGATAATTTTTTCAAAGTCCCCAACTTTTTCTAAGTGTGGAAATTTCTCTAAGTCCCATTTTTTTTCAAAGTCCCAAAAATCATGACCTCCATGGGTGTGAGCCCAGTGTATGCACATGCTGTGTCCGACCTGAGGTGCCTGTGCTGGGCTAGAGGCTGATTCCTCCATGATGATTTGGCCTGTGTGTGCCTGTTGAAAATTTTTCTAAGTCCCAAACTTTTTCTAAGTGTGACAATTTTTCAAAGTCCCATTTTTTTTCTAAGTCCCAAAAATCATGACCTCCATGGGTGTAAGCCCAGTGTATGCACATAGTGTGTCCGACCTGAGGTGCTTGTGCTGGGCTAAAGGCCAATTCCTCCATGATGATTTGGCCTGTGTGTGCCTAGTGAAAATTTTTCTAAGTCCCCAACTTTTTCTAAGTGTGGAAATTTTTCTAAGTCCCCAACTTTTTCTAAGTGTGGAAATTTCTCTAAGTCCCATTTTTTTTCAAAGTCCCAAAAATCATGACCTCCATGGGTGTGAGCCCAGTGTATGCACATGCTGTGTCCGACCTGAGGTGCCTGTGCTGGGCTAGAGGCTGATTCCTCCATGATGATTTGGCCTGTGTGTGCCTGTTGAAAATTTTTCTAAGTCCCAAAATTTTTCTAAGTCCCAAAAATCATGACCTCCATGGGTGTTAGCCCAGTGTAGGCACATAGTGTGTCCGACCTGATGTGCTTGTGCTGGGCTAGAGGCCCATTCCTCCATGATGATTTGGCCTGTGTGTGCCTAGTGAAAATTTTTCTAAGTCCCCAACTTTTTCTAAGTGTGGAAATTTTTCTAAGTCCAGAAATTTTTCTAAGTCCCCAACTTTTTCTAAGTGTGGAAATTTTTCTAAGTCCCATTTTTTTTCTAAGTCCCAAAAATCATGACCTCCATGGGTGTGAGCCCAGTGTATGCACATGGTGTGTCCGACCTGAGGTGCCTGTGCTGGGCTAAAGGCTGATTCCTCCATGATGATTTGGCCTGTGTGTGCCTAGTGAAAATTTTTCTAAGTGTGGAATTTTTTCTAAGTCCCCAACTTTTTCTAAGTGTGATAATTTTTCAAAGTCCCTTTTTTTTTCTAAGTCCCAAAAATCATGACCTCCATGGGTGTTAGCCCAGTGTAGGCACATAGTGTGTCCGACCTGATGTGCTTGTGCTGGGCTAAAGGCTGATTCCTCCATGATGATTTGGCCTGTGTGTGCCTAGTAAAAATTTTTCTAAGTCCCAAAATTTTTCTAAGTCCCAAAATTTTTCTAAGTCCCAAACTTTTTCTAAGTGTGATAATTTTTCTAAGTCCCATTTTTTTTCTAAGTCCCAAAAATCATGACCTCCATGGGTGTGAGCCCAGTGTATGCACATGGTGTGTCCGACCTGAGGTGCCTGTGCTGGGCTAAAGGCTGATTCCTCCATGATGATTTGGCCTGTGTGTGCGTAGTAAAAATTTTTCAAAGTCCCAAAATTTTTCTAAGTCCCAAAAATCATGACCTCCATGGGTGTTAGCCCAGTGTAGGCACATAGTGTGTCCGACCTGATGTGCTTGTGCTGGGCTAGAGGCCCATTCCTCCATGATGATTTGGCCTGTGTGTGCCTAGTGAAAATTTTTCTAAGTCCCCAACTTTTTCTAAGTGTGGAAATTTTTCTAAGTCCAGAAATTTTTCTAAGTCCCCAACTTTTTCTAAGTGTGGAAATTTTTCTAAGTCCCATTTTTTTTCTAAGTCCCAAAAATCATGACCTCCATGGGTGTGAGCCCAGTGTATGCACATGGTGTGTCCGACCTGAGGTGCCTGTGCTGGGCTAAAGGCTGATTCCTCCATGATGATTTGGCCTGTGTGTGCCTAGTGAAAATTTTTCTAAGTGTGGAATTTTTTCTAAGTCCCCAACTTTTTCTAAGTGTGATAATTTTTCAAAGTCCCATTTTTTTTCTAAGTCCCAAAAATCATGACCTCCATGGGTGTTAGCCCAGTGTAGGCACATAGTGTGTCCGACCTGATGTGCTTGTGCTGGGCTAAAGGCTGATTCCTCCATGATGATTTGGCCTGTGTGTGCCTAGTAAAAATTTTTCTAAGTCCCAAAATTTTTCTAAGTCCCAAAATTTTTCTAAGTCCCAAACTTTTTCTAAGTGTGATAATTTTTCAAAGTCCCAATTTTTTTCTAAGTCCCAAAAATCATGACCTCCATGGGTGTGAGCCCAGTGTATGCACATGGTGTGTCCGACCTGAGGTGCCTGTGCTGGGCTAAAGGCTGATTCCTCCATGATGATTTGGCCTGTGTGTGCCTAGTAAAAATTTTTCAAAGTCCCAAAATTTTTCTAAGTCCCAAAAATCATGACCTCCATGGGTGTTAGCCCAGTGTAGGCACATAGTGTGTCCGACCTGATGTGCTTGTGCTGGGCTAGAGGCCCATTCCTCCATGATGATTTGGCCTGTGTGTGCCTAGTGAAAATTTTTCTAAGTGTGGAATTTTTTCTAAGTCCCAAACTTTTTCTAAGTGTGATAATTTTTCAAAGTCCCATTTTTTTTCTAAGTCCCAAAAATCATGACCTCCATGGGTGTTAGCCCAGTGTAGGCACTTAGTGTGTCCGACCTGAGGTGCTTGTGCTGGGCTAAAGGCTGATTCCTCCATGATGATTTGGCCTGTGTGTGCCTAGTAAAAAAATTTTCTAAGTCCCAAAATTTTTCTAAGTCCCAAAATTTTTCTAAGTCCCCAACTTTTTCTCAGTGTGATAATTTTTCAAAGTCCCAATTTTTTTCTAAGTCCCAAAAATCATGACCTCCATGGGTGTGAGCCCAGTGTATGCACATGGTGTGTCCGACCTGAGGTGCCTGTGCTGGGCTAAAGGCTGATTCCTCCATGATGATTTGGCCTGTGTGTGCCTAGTGAAAATTTTTCTAAGTGTGGAATTTTTTCTAAGTCCCCAACTTTTTCTAAGTGTGATAATTTTTCAAAGTCCCATTTTTTTTCTAAGTCCCAAAAATCATGACCTCCATGGGTGTTAGCCCAGTGTAGGCACATAGTGTGTCCGACCTGATGTGCTTGTGCTGGGCTAAAGGCTGATTCCTCCATGATGATTTGGCCTGTGTGTGCCTAGTAAAAATTTTTCTAAGTCCCAAAATTTTTCTAAGTCCCAAAATTTTTCTAAGTCCCAAACTTTTTCTAAGTGTGATAATTTTTCAAAGTCCCAATTTTTTTCTAAGTCCCAAAAATCATGACCTCCATGGGTGTGAGCCCAGTGTATGCACATGGTGTGTCCGACCTGAGGTGCCTGTGCTGGGCTAAAGGCTGATTCCTCCATGATGATTTGGCCTGTGTGTGCCTAGTAAAAATTTTTCAAAGTCCCAAAATTTTTCTAAGTCCCAAAAATCATGACCTCCATGGGTGTTAGCCCAGTGTAGGCACATAGTGTGTCCGACCTGATGTGCTTGTGCTGGGCTAGAGGCCCATTCCTCCATGATGATTTGGCCTGTGTGTGCCTAGTGAAAATTTTTCTAAGTGTGGAATTTTTTCTAAGTCCCAAACTTTTTCTAAGTGTGATAATTTTTTCAAAGTCCCCAACTTTTTCTAAGTGTGGAAATTTCTCTAAGTCCCATTTTTTTTCAAAGTCCCAAAAATCATGACCTCCATGGGTGTGAGCCCAGTGTATGCACATGCTGTGTCCGACCTGAGGTGCCTGTGCTGGGCTAGAGGCTGATTCCTCCATGATGATTTGGCCTGTGTGTGCCTGTTGAAAATTTTTCTAAGTCCCAAACTTTTTCTAAGTGTGACAATTTTTCAAAGTCCCATTTTTTTTCTAAGTCCCAAAAATCATGACCTCCATGGGTGTAAGCCCAGTGTATGCACATAGTGTGTCCGACCTGAGGTGCTTGTGCTGGGCTAAAGGCCAATTCCTCCATGATGATTTGGCCTGTGTGTGCCTAGTGAAAATTTTTCTAAGTCCCCAACTTTTTCTAAGTGTGGAAATTTTTCTAAGTCCCCAACTTTTTCTAAGTGTGGAAATTTCTCTAAGTCCCATTTTTTTTCAAAGTCCCAAAAATCATGACCTCCATGGGTGTGAGCCCAGTGTATGCACATGCTGTGTCCGACCTGAGGTGCCTGTGCTGGGCTAGAGGCTGATTCCTCCATGATGATTTGGCCTGTGTGTGCCTGTTGAAAATTTTTCTAAGTCCCAAAATTTTTCTAAGTCCCAAAAATCATGACCTCCATGGGTGTTAGCCCAGTGTAGGCACATAGTGTGTCCGACCTGATGTGCTTGTGCTGGGCTAGAGGCCCATTCCTCCATGATGATTTGGCCTGTGTGTGCCTAGTGAAAATTTTTCTAAGTCCCCAACTTTTTCTAAGTGTGGAAATTTTTCTAAGTCCAGAAATTTTTCTAAGTCCCCAACTTTTTCTAAGTGTGGAAATTTTTCTAAGTCCCATTTTTTTTCTAAGTCCCAAAAATCATGACCTCCATGGGTGTGAGCCCAGTGTATGCACATGGTGTGTCCGACCTGAGGTGCCTGTGCTGGGCTAAAGGCTGATTCCTCCATGATGATTTGGCCTGTGTGTGCCTAGTGAAAATTTTTCTAAGTGTGGAATTTTTTCTAAGTCCCCAACTTTTTCTAAGTGTGATAATTTTTCAAAGTCCCTTTTTTTTTCTAAGTCCCAAAAATCATGACCTCCATGGGTGTTAGCCCAGTGTAGGCACATAGTGTGTCCGACCTGATGTGCTTGTGCTGGGCTAAAGGCTGATTCCTCCATGATGATTTGGCCTGTGTGTGCCTAGTAAAAATTTTTCTAAGTCCCAAAATTTTTCTAAGTCCCAAAATTTTTCTAAGTCCCAAACTTTTTCTAAGTGTGATAATTTTTCTAAGTCCCATTTTTTTTCTAAGTCCCAAAAATCATGACCTCCATGGGTGTGAGCCCAGTGTATGCACATGGTGTGTCCGACCTGAGGTGCCTGTGCTGGGCTAAAGGCTGATTCCTCCATGATGATTTGGCCTGTGTGTGCGTAGTAAAAATTTTTCAAAGTCCCAAAATTTTTCTAAGTCCCAAAAATCATGACCTCCATGGGTGTTAGCCCAGTGTAGGCACATAGTGTGTCCGACCTGATGTGCTTGTGCTGGGCTAGAGGCCCATTCCTCCATGATGATTTGGCCTGTGTGTGCCTAGTGAAAATTTTTCTAAGTCCCCAACTTTTTCTAAGTGTGGAAATTTTTCTAAGTCCAGAAATTTTTCTAAGTCCCCAACTTTTTCTAAGTGTGGAAATTTTTCTAAGTCCCATTTTTTTTCTAAGTCCCAAAAATCATGACCTCCATGGGTGTGAGCCCAGTGTATGCACATGGTGTGTCCGACCTGAGGTGCCTGTGCTGGGCTAAAGGCTGATTCCTCCATGATGATTTGGCCTGTGTGTGCCTAGTGAAAATTTTTCTAAGTGTGGAATTTTTTCTAAGTCCCCAACTTTTTCTAAGTGTGATAATTTTTCAAAGTCCCATTTTTTTTCTAAGTCCCAAAAATCATGACCTCCATGGGTGTTAGCCCAGTGTAGGCACATAGTGTGTCCGACCTGATGTGCTTGTGCTGGGCTAAAGGCTGATTCCTCCATGATGATTTGGCCTGTGTGTGCCTAGTAAAAATTTTTCTAAGTCCCAAAATTTTTCTAAGTCCCAAAATTTTTCTAAGTCCCAAACTTTTTCTAAGTGTGATAATTTTTCAAAGTCCCAATTTTTTTCTAAGTCCCAAAAATCATGACCTCCATGGGTGTGAGCCCAGTGTATGCACATGGTGTGTCCGACCTGAGGTGCCTGTGCTGGGCTAAAGGCTGATTCCTCCATGATGATTTGGCCTGTGTGTGCCTAGTAAAAATTTTTCAAAGTCCCAAAATTTTTCTAAGTCCCAAAAATCATGACCTCCATGGGTGTTAGCCCAGTGTAGGCACATAGTGTGTCCGACCTGATGTGCTTGTGCTGGGCTAGAGGCCCATTCCTCCATGATGATTTGGCCTGTGTGTGCCTAGTGAAAATTTTTCTAAGTGTGGAATTTTTTCTAAGTCCCAAACTTTTTCTAAGTGTGATAATTTTTTCAAAGTCCCCAACTTTTTCTAAGTGTGGAAATTTCTCTAAGTCCCATTTTTTTTCAAAGTCCCAAAAATCATGACCTCCATGGGTGTGAGCCCAGTGTATGCACATGCTGTGTCCGACCTGAGGTGCCTGTGCTGGGCTAGAGGCTGATTCCTCCATGATGATTTGGCCTGTGTGTGCCTGTTGAAAATTTTTCTAAGTCCCAAACTTTTTCTAAGTGTGACAATTTTTCAAAGTCCCATTTTTTTTCTAAGTCCCAAAAATCATGACCTCCATGGGTGTAAGCCCAGTGTATGCACATAGTGTGTCCGACCTGAGGTGCTTGTGCTGGGCTAAAGGCCAATTCCTCCATGATGATTTGGCCTGTGTGTGCCTAGTGAAAATTTTTCTAAGTCCCCAACTTTTTCTAAGTGTGGAAATTTTTCTAAGTCCCCAACTTTTTCTAAGTGTGGAAATTTCTCTAAGTCCCATTTTTTTTCAAAGTCCCAAAAATCATGACCTCCATGGGTGTGAGCCCAGTGTATGCACATGCTGTGTCCGACCTGAGGTGCCTGTGCTGGGCTAGAGGCTGATTCCTCCATGATGATTTGGCCTGTGTGTGCCTGTTGAAAATTTTTCTAAGTCCCAAAATTTTTCTAAGTCCCAAAAATCATGACCTCCATGGGTGTTAGCCCAGTGTAGGCACATAGTGTGTCCGACCTGATGTGCTTGTGCTGGGCTAGAGGCCCATTCCTCCATGATGATTTGGCCTGTGTGTGCCTAGTGAAAATTTTTCTAAGTCCCCAACTTTTTCTAAGTGTGGAAATTTTTCTAAGTCCAGAAATTTTTCTAAGTCCCCAACTTTTTCTAAGTGTGGAAATTTTTCTAAGTCCCATTTTTTTTCTAAGTCCCAAAAATCATGACCTCCATGGGTGTGAGCCCAGTGTATGCACATGGTGTGTCCGACCTGAGGTGCCTGTGCTGGGCTAAAGGCTGATTCCTCCATGATGATTTGGCCTGTGTGTGCCTAGTGAAAATTTTTCTAAGTGTGGAATTTTTTCTAAGTCCCCAACTTTTTCTAAGTGTGATAATTTTTCAAAGTCCCTTTTTTTTTCTAAGTCCCAAAAATCATGACCTCCATGGGTGTTAGCCCAGTGTAGGCACATAGTGTGTCCGACCTGATGTGCTTGTGCTGGGCTAAAGGCTGATTCCTCCATGATGATTTGGCCTGTGTGTGCCTAGTAAAAATTTTTCTAAGTCCCAAAATTTTTCTAAGTCCCAAAATTTTTCTAAGTCCCAAACTTTTTCTAAGTGTGATAATTTTTCAAAGTCCCAATTTTTTTCTAAGTCCCAAAAATCATGACCTCCATGGGTGTGAGCCCAGTGTATGCACATGGTGTGTCCGACCTGAGGTGCCTGTGCTGGGCTAAAGGCTGATTCCTCCATGATGATTTGGCCTGTGTGTGCCTAGTAAAAATTTTTCAAAGTCCCAAAATTTTTCTAAGTCCCAAAAATCATGACCTCCATGGGTGTTAGCCCAGTGTAGGCACATAGTGTGTCCGACCTGATGTGCTTGTGCTGGGCTAGAGGCCCATTCCTCCATGATGATTTGGCCTGTGTGTGCCTAGTGAAAATTTTTCTAAGTGTGGAATTTTTTCTAAGTCCCAAACTTTTTCTAAGTGTGATAATTTTTTCAAAGTCCCCAACTTTTTCTAAGTGTGGAAATTTCTCTAAGTCCCATTTTTTTTCAAAGTCCCAAAAATCATGACCTCCATGGGTGTGAGCCCAGTGTATGCACATGCTGTGTCCGACCTGAGGTGCCTGTGCTGGGCTAGAGGCTGATTCCTCCATGATGATTTGGCCTGTGTGTGCCTGTTGAAAATTTTTCTAAGTCCCAAACTTTTTCTAAGTGTGACAATTTTTCAAAGTCCCATTTTTTTTCTAAGTCCCAAAAATCATGACCTCCATGGGTGTAAGCCCAGTGTATGCACATAGTGTGTCCGACCTGAGGTGCTTGTGCTGGGCTAAAGGCCAATTCCTCCATGATGATTTGGCCTGTGTGTGCCTAGTGAAAATTTTTCTAAGTCCCCAACTTTTTCTAAGTGTGGAAATTTTTCTAAGTCCCCAACTTTTTCTAAGTGTGGAAATTTCTCTAAGTCCCATTTTTTTTCAAAGTCCCAAAAATCATGACCTCCATGGGTGTGAGCCCAGTGTATGCACATGCTGTGTCCGACCTGAGGTGCCTGTGCTGGGCTAGAGGCTGATTCCTCCATGATGATTTGGCCTGTGTGTGCCTGTTGAAAATTTTTCTAAGTCCCAAAATTTTTCTAAGTCCCAAAAATCATGACCTCCATGGGTGTTAGCCCAGTGTAGGCACATAGTGTGTCCGACCTGATGTGCTTGTGCTGGGCTAGAGGCCCATTCCTCCATGATGATTTGGCCTGTGTGTGCCTAGTGAAAATTTTTCTAAGTCCCCAACTTTTTCTAAGTGTGGAAATTTTTCTAAGTCCAGAAATTTTTCTAAGTCCCCAACTTTTTCTAAGTGTGGAAATTTTTCTAAGTCCCATTTTTTTTCTAAGTCCCAAAAATCATGACCTCCATGGGTGTGAGCCCAGTGTATGCACATGGTGTGTCCGACCTGAGGTGCCTGTGCTGGGCTAAAGGCTGATTCCTCCATGATGATTTGGCCTGTGTGTGCCTAGTGAAAATTTTTCTAAGTGTGGAATTTTTTCTAAGTCCCCAACTTTTTCTAAGTGTGATAATTTTTCAAAGTCCCTTTTTTTTTCTAAGTCCCAAAAATCATGACCTCCATGGGTGTTAGCCCAGTGTAGGCACATAGTGTGTCCGACCTGATGTGCTTGTGCTGGGCTAAAGGCTGATTCCTCCATGATGATTTGGCCTGTGTGTGCCTAGTAAAAATTTTTCTAAGTCCCAAAATTTTTCTAAGTCCCAAAATTTTTCTAAGTCCCAAACTTTTTCTAAGTGTGATAATTTTTCTAAGTCCCATTTTTTTTCTAAGTCCCAAAAATCATGACCTCCATGGGTGTGAGCCCAGTGTATGCACATGGTGTGTCCGACCTGAGGTGCCTGTGCTGGGCTAAAGGCTGATTCCTCCATGATGATTTGGCCTGTGTGTGCGTAGTAAAAATTTTTCAAAGTCCCAAAATTTTTCTAAGTCCCAAAAATCATGACCTCCATGGGTGTTAGCCCAGTGTAGGCACATAGTGTGTCCGACCTGATGTGCTTGTGCTGGGCTAGAGGCCCATTCCTCCATGATGATTTGGCCTGTGTGTGCCTAGTGAAAATTTTTCTAAGTCCCCAACTTTTTCTAAGTGTGGAAATTTTTCTAAGTCCAGAAATTTTTCTAAGTCCCCAACTTTTTCTAAGTGTGGAAATTTTTCTAAGTCCCATTTTTTTTCTAAGTCCCAAAAATCATGACCTCCATGGGTGTGAGCCCAGTGTATGCACATGGTGTGTCCGACCTGAGGTGCCTGTGCTGGGCTAAAGGCTGATTCCTCCATGATGATTTGGCCTGTGTGTGCCTAGTGAAAATTTTTCTAAGTGTGGAATTTTTTCTAAGTCCCCAACTTTTTCTAAGTGTGATAATTTTTCAAAGTCCCATTTTTTTTCTAAGTCCCAAAAATCATGACCTCCATGGGTGTTAGCCCAGTGTAGGCACATAGTGTGTCCGACCTGATGTGCTTGTGCTGGGCTAAAGGCTGATTCCTCCATGATGATTTGGCCTGTGTGTGCCTAGTAAAAATTTTTCTAAGTCCCAAAATTTTTCTAAGTCCCAAAATTTTTCTAAGTCCCAAACTTTTTCTAAGTGTGATAATTTTTCAAAGTCCCAATTTTTTTCTAAGTCCCAAAAATCATGACCTCCATGGGTGTGAGCCCAGTGTATGCACATGGTGTGTCCGACCTGAGGTGCCTGTGCTGGGCTAAAGGCTGATTCCTCCATGATGATTTGGCCTGTGTGTGCCTAGTAAAAATTTTTCAAAGTCCCAAAATTTTTCTAAGTCCCAAAAATCATGACCTCCATGGGTGTTAGCCCAGTGTAGGCACATAGTGTGTCCGACCTGATGTGCTTGTGCTGGGCTAGAGGCCCATTCCTCCATGATGATTTGGCCTGTGTGTGCCTAGTGAAAATTTTTCTAAGTGTGGAATTTTTTCTAAGTCCCAAACTTTTTCTAAGTGTGATAATTTTTCAAAGTCCCATTTTTTTTCTAAGTCCCAAAAATCATGACCTCCATGGGTGTTAGCCCAGTGTAGGCACTTAGTGTGTCCGACCTGAGGTGCTTGTGCTGGGCTAAAGGCTGATTCCTCCATGATGATTTGGCCTGTGTGTGCCTAGTAAAAAAATTTTCTAAGTCCCAAAATTTTTCTAAGTCCCAAAATTTTTCTAAGTCCCCAACTTTTTCTCAGTGTGATAATTTTTCAAAGTCCCAATTTTTTTCTAAGTCCCAAAAATCATGACCTCCATGGGTGTGAGCCCAGTGTATGCACATGGTGTGTCCGACCTGAGGTGCCTGTGCTGGGCTAAAGGCTGATTCCTCCATGATGATTTGGCCTGTGTGTGCCTAGTGAAAATTTTTCTAAGTGTGGAATTTTTTCTAAGTCCCCAACTTTTTCTAAGTGTGATAATTTTTCAAAGTCCCATTTTTTTTCTAAGTCCCAAAAATCATGACCTCCATGGGTGTTAGCCCAGTGTAGGCACATAGTGTGTCCGACCTGATGTGCTTGTGCTGGGCTAAAGGCTGATTCCTCCATGATGATTTGGCCTGTGTGTGCCTAGTAAAAATTTTTCTAAGTCCCAAAATTTTTCTAAGTCCCAAAATTTTTCTAAGTCCCAAACTTTTTCTAAGTGTGATAATTTTTCAAAGTCCCAATTTTTTTCTAAGTCCCAAAAATCATGACCTCCATGGGTGTGAGCCCAGTGTATGCACATGGTGTGTCCGACCTGAGGTGCCTGTGCTGGGCTAAAGGCTGATTCCTCCATGATGATTTGGCCTGTGTGTGCCTAGTAAAAATTTTTCAAAGTCCCAAAATTTTTCTAAGTCCCAAAAATCATGACCTCCATGGGTGTTAGCCCAGTGTAGGCACATAGTGTGTCCGACCTGATGTGCTTGTGCTGGGCTAGAGGCCCATTCCTCCATGATGATTTGGCCTGTGTGTGCCTAGTGAAAATTTTTCTAAGTGTGGAATTTTTTCTAAGTCCCAAACTTTTTCTAAGTGTGATAATTTTTTCAAAGTCCCCAACTTTTTCTAAGTGTGGAAATTTCTCTAAGTCCCATTTTTTTTCAAAGTCCCAAAAATCATGACCTCCATGGGTGTGAGCCCAGTGTATGCACATGCTGTGTCCGACCTGAGGTGCCTGTGCTGGGCTAGAGGCTGATTCCTCCATGATGATTTGGCCTGTGTGTGCCTGTTGAAAATTTTTCTAAGTCCCAAACTTTTTCTAAGTGTGACAATTTTTCAAAGTCCCATTTTTTTTCTAAGTCCCAAAAATCATGACCTCCATGGGTGTAAGCCCAGTGTATGCACATAGTGTGTCCGACCTGAGGTGCTTGTGCTGGGCTAAAGGCCAATTCCTCCATGATGATTTGGCCTGTGTGTGCCTAGTGAAAATTTTTCTAAGTCCCCAACTTTTTCTAAGTGTGGAAATTTTTCTAAGTCCCCAACTTTTTCTAAGTGTGGAAATTTCTCTAAGTCCCATTTTTTTTCAAAGTCCCAAAAATCATGACCTCCATGGGTGTGAGCCCAGTGTATGCACATGCTGTGTCCGACCTGAGGTGCCTGTGCTGGGCTAGAGGCTGATTCCTCCATGATGATTTGGCCTGTGTGTGCCTGTTGAAAATTTTTCTAAGTCCCAAAATTTTTCTAAGTCCCAAAAATCATGACCTCCATGGGTGTTAGCCCAGTGTAGGCACATAGTGTGTCCGACCTGATGTGCTTGTGCTGGGCTAGAGGCCCATTCCTCCATGATGATTTGGCCTGTGTGTGCCTAGTGAAAATTTTTCTAAGTCCCCAACTTTTTCTAAGTGTGGAAATTTTTCTAAGTCCAGAAATTTTTCTAAGTCCCCAACTTTTTCTAAGTGTGGAAATTTTTCTAAGTCCCATTTTTTTTCTAAGTCCCAAAAATCATGACCTCCATGGGTGTGAGCCCAGTGTATGCACATGGTGTGTCCGACCTGAGGTGCCTGTGCTGGGCTAAAGGCTGATTCCTCCATGATGATTTGGCCTGTGTGTGCCTAGTGAAAATTTTTCTAAGTGTGGAATTTTTTCTAAGTCCCCAACTTTTTCTAAGTGTGATAATTTTTCAAAGTCCCATTTTTTTTCTAAGTCCCAAAAATCATGACCTCCATGGGTGTTAGCCCAGTGTAGGCACATAGTGTGTCCGACCTGATGTGCTTGTGCTGGGCTAAAGGCTGATTCCTCCATGATGATTTGGCCTGTGTGTGCCTAGTAAAAATTTTTCTAAGTCCCAAAATTTTTCTAAGTCCCAAAATTTTTCTAAGTCCCAAACTTTTTCTAAGTGTGATAATTTTTCAAAGTCCCAATTTTTTTCTAAGTCCCAAAAATCATGACCTCCATGGGTGTGAGCCCAGTGTATGCACATGGTGTGTCCGACCTGAGGTGCCTGTGCTGGGCTAAAGGCTGATTCCTCCATGATGATTTGGCCTGTGTGTGCCTAGTAAAAATTTTTCAAAGTCCCAAAATTTTTCTAAGTCCCAAAAATCATGACCTCCATGGGTGTTAGCCCAGTGTAGGCACATAGTGTGTCCGACCTGATGTGCTTGTGCTGGGCTAGAGGCCCATTCCTCCATGATGATTTGGCCTGTGTGTGCCTAGTGAAAATTTTTCTAAGTGTGGAATTTTTTCTAAGTCCCAAACTTTTTCTAAGTGTGATAATTTTTTCAAAGTCCCCAACTTTTTCTAAGTGTGGAAATTTCTCTAAGTCCCATTTTTTTTCAAAGTCCCAAAAATCATGACCTCCATGGGTGTGAGCCCAGTGTATGCACATGCTGTGTCCGACCTGAGGTGCCTGTGCTGGGCTAGAGGCTGATTCCTCCATGATGATTTGGCCTGTGTGTGCCTGTTGAAAATTTTTCTAAGTCCCAAACTTTTTCTAAGTGTGACAATTTTTCAAAGTCCCATTTTTTTTCTAAGTCCCAAAAATCATGACCTCCATGGGTGTAAGCCCAGTGTATGCACATAGTGTGTCCGACCTGAGGTGCTTGTGCTGGGCTAAAGGCCAATTCCTCCATGATGATTTGGCCTGTGTGTGCCTAGTGAAAATTTTTCTAAGTCCCCAACTTTTTCTAAGTGTGGAAATTTTTCTAAGTCCCCAACTTTTTCTAAGTGTGGAAATTTCTCTAAGTCCCATTTTTTTTCAAAGTCCCAAAAATCATGACCTCCATGGGTGTGAGCCCAGTGTATGCACATGCTGTGTCCGACCTGAGGTGCCTGTGCTGGGCTAGAGGCTGATTCCTCCATGATGATTTGGCCTGTGTGTGCCTGTTGAAAATTTTTCTAAGTCCCAAAATTTTTCTAAGTCCCAAAAATCATGACCTCCATGGGTGTTAGCCCAGTGTAGGCACATAGTGTGTCCGACCTGATGTGCTTGTGCTGGGCTAGAGGCCCATTCCTCCATGATGATTTGGCCTGTGTGTGCCTAGTGAAAATTTTTCTAAGTCCCCAACTTTTTCTAAGTGTGGAAATTTTTCTAAGTCCAGAAATTTTTCTAAGTCCCCAACTTTTTCTAAGTGTGGAAATTTTTCTAAGTCCCATTTTTTTTCTAAGTCCCAAAAATCATGACCTCCATGGGTGTGAGCCCAGTGTATGCACATGGTGTGTCCGACCTGAGGTGCCTGTGCTGGGCTAAAGGCTGATTCCTCCATGATGATTTGGCCTGTGTGTGCCTAGTGAAAATTTTTCTAAGTGTGGAATTTTTTCTAAGTCCCCAACTTTTTCTAAGTGTGATAATTTTTCAAAGTCCCTTTTTTTTTCTAAGTCCCAAAAATCATGACCTCCATGGGTGTTAGCCCAGTGTAGGCACATAGTGTGTCCGACCTGATGTGCTTGTGCTGGGCTAAAGGCTGATTCCTCCATGATGATTTGGCCTGTGTGTGCCTAGTAAAAATTTTTCTAAGTCCCAAAATTTTTCTAAGTCCCAAAATTTTTCTAAGTCCCAAACTTTTTCTAAGTGTGATAATTTTTCTAAGTCCCATTTTTTTTCTAAGTCCCAAAAATCATGACCTCCATGGGTGTGAGCCCAGTGTATGCACATGGTGTGTCCGACCTGAGGTGCCTGTGCTGGGCTAAAGGCTGATTCCTCCATGATGATTTGGCCTGTGTGTGCGTAGTAAAAATTTTTCAAAGTCCCAAAATTTTTCTAAGTCCCAAAAATCATGACCTCCATGGGTGTTAGCCCAGTGTAGGCACATAGTGTGTCCGACCTGATGTGCTTGTGCTGGGCTAGAGGCCCATTCCTCCATGATGATTTGGCCTGTGTGTGCCTAGTGAAAATTTTTCTAAGTCCCCAACTTTTTCTAAGTGTGGAAATTTTTCTAAGTCCAGAAATTTTTCTAAGTCCCCAACTTTTTCTAAGTGTGGAAATTTTTCTAAGTCCCATTTTTTTTCTAAGTCCCAAAAATCATGACCTCCATGGGTGTGAGCCCAGTGTATGCACATGGTGTGTCCGACCTGAGGTGCCTGTGCTGGGCTAAAGGCTGATTCCTCCATGATGATTTGGCCTGTGTGTGCCTAGTGAAAATTTTTCTAAGTGTGGAATTTTTTCTAAGTCCCCAACTTTTTCTAAGTGTGATAATTTTTCAAAGTCCCATTTTTTTTCTAAGTCCCAAAAATCATGACCTCCATGGGTGTTAGCCCAGTGTAGGCACATAGTGTGTCCGACCTGATGTGCTTGTGCTGGGCTAAAGGCTGATTCCTCCATGATGATTTGGCCTGTGTGTGCCTAGTAAAAATTTTTCTAAGTCCCAAAATTTTTCTAAGTCCCAAAATTTTTCTAAGTCCCAAACTTTTTCTAAGTGTGATAATTTTTCAAAGTCCCAATTTTTTTCTAAGTCCCAAAAATCATGACCTCCATGGGTGTGAGCCCAGTGTATGCACATGGTGTGTCCGACCTGAGGTGCCTGTGCTGGGCTAAAGGCTGATTCCTCCATGATGATTTGGCCTGTGTGTGCCTAGTAAAAATTTTTCAAAGTCCCAAAATTTTTCTAAGTCCCAAAAATCATGACCTCCATGGGTGTTAGCCCAGTGTAGGCACATAGTGTGTCCGACCTGATGTGCTTGTGCTGGGCTAGAGGCCCATTCCTCCATGATGATTTGGCCTGTGTGTGCCTAGTGAAAATTTTTCTAAGTGTGGAATTTTTTCTAAGTCCCAAACTTTTTCTAAGTGTGATAATTTTTCAAAGTCCCATTTTTTTTCTAAGTCCCAAAAATCATGACCTCCATGGGTGTTAGCCCAGTGTAGGCACTTAGTGTGTCCGACCTGAGGTGCTTGTGCTGGGCTAAAGGCTGATTCCTCCATGATGATTTGGCCTGTGTGTGCCTAGTAAAAAAATTTTCTAAGTCCCAAAATTTTTCTAAGTCCCAAAATTTTTCTAAGTCCCCAACTTTTTCTCAGTGTGATAATTTTTCAAAGTCCCAATTTTTTTCTAAGTCCCAAAAATCATGACCTCCATGGGTGTGAGCCCAGTGTATGCACATGGTGTGTCCGACCTGAGGTGCCTGTGCTGGGCTAAAGGCTGATTCCTCCATGATGATTTGGCCTGTGTGTGCCTAGTGAAAATTTTTCTAAGTGTGGAATTTTTTCTAAGTCCCCAACTTTTTCTAAGTGTGATAATTTTTCAAAGTCCCATTTTTTTTCTAAGTCCCAAAAATCATGACCTCCATGGGTGTTAGCCCAGTGTAGGCACATAGTGTGTCCGACCTGATGTGCTTGTGCTGGGCTAAAGGCTGATTCCTCCATGATGATTTGGCCTGTGTGTGCCTAGTAAAAATTTTTCTAAGTCCCAAAATTTTTCTAAGTCCCAAAATTTTTCTAAGTCCCAAACTTTTTCTAAGTGTGATAATTTTTCAAAGTCCCAATTTTTTTCTAAGTCCCAAAAATCATGACCTCCATGGGTGTGAGCCCAGTGTATGCACATGGTGTGTCCGACCTGAGGTGCCTGTGCTGGGCTAAAGGCTGATTCCTCCATGATGATTTGGCCTGTGTGTGCCTAGTAAAAATTTTTCAAAGTCCCAAAATTTTTCTAAGTCCCAAAAATCATGACCTCCATGGGTGTTAGCCCAGTGTAGGCACATAGTGTGTCCGACCTGATGTGCTTGTGCTGGGCTAGAGGCCCATTCCTCCATGATGATTTGGCCTGTGTGTGCCTAGTGAAAATTTTTCTAAGTGTGGAATTTTTTCTAAGTCCCAAACTTTTTCTAAGTGTGATAATTTTTTCAAAGTCCCCAACTTTTTCTAAGTGTGGAAATTTCTCTAAGTCCCATTTTTTTTCAAAGTCCCAAAAATCATGACCTCCATGGGTGTGAGCCCAGTGTATGCACATGCTGTGTCCGACCTGAGGTGCCTGTGCTGGGCTAGAGGCTGATTCCTCCATGATGATTTGGCCTGTGTGTGCCTGTTGAAAATTTTTCTAAGTCCCAAACTTTTTCTAAGTGTGACAATTTTTCAAAGTCCCATTTTTTTTCTAAGTCCCAAAAATCATGACCTCCATGGGTGTAAGCCCAGTGTATGCACATAGTGTGTCCGACCTGAGGTGCTTGTGCTGGGCTAAAGGCCAATTCCTCCATGATGATTTGGCCTGTGTGTGCCTAGTGAAAATTTTTCTAAGTCCCCAACTTTTTCTAAGTGTGGAAATTTTTCTAAGTCCCCAACTTTTTCTAAGTGTGGAAATTTCTCTAAGTCCCATTTTTTTTCAAAGTCCCAAAAATCATGACCTCCATGGGTGTGAGCCCAGTGTATGCACATGCTGTGTCCGACCTGAGGTGCCTGTGCTGGGCTAGAGGCTGATTCCTCCATGATGATTTGGCCTGTGTGTGCCTGTTGAAAATTTTTCTAAG
The DNA here is from genome assembly GCF_024256425.1 of Clarias gariepinus. NCBI lineage: Eukaryota > Metazoa > Chordata > Actinopteri > Siluriformes > Clariidae > Clarias > Clarias gariepinus. The sequence goes on along the minus strand of NC_071126.1, from coordinate 306,264 downwards.
TCCCAAAATTTTTCTAAGTCCCAAAAATCATGACCTCCATGGGTGTTAGCCCAGTGTAGGCACATAGTGTGTCCGACCTGATGTGCTTGTGCTGGGCTAGAGGCCCATTCCTCCATGATGATTTGGCCTGTGTGTGCCTAGTGAAAATTTTTCTAAGTCCCCAACTTTTTCTAAGTGTGGAAATTTTTCTAAGTCCAGAAATTTTTCTAAGTCCCCAACTTTTTCTAAGTGTGGAAATTTTTCTAAGTCCCATTTTTTTTCTAAGTCCCAAAAATCATGACCTCCATGGGTGTGAGCCCAGTGTATGCACATGGTGTGTCCGACCTGAGGTGCCTGTGCTGGGCTAAAGGCTGATTCCTCCATGATGATTTGGCCTGTGTGTGCCTAGTGAAAATTTTTCTAAGTGTGGAATTTTTTCTAAGTCCCCAACTTTTTCTAAGTGTGATAATTTTTCAAAGTCCCTTTTTTTTTCTAAGTCCCAAAAATCATGACCTCCATGGGTGTTAGCCCAGTGTAGGCACATAGTGTGTCCGACCTGATGTGCTTGTGCTGGGCTAAAGGCTGATTCCTCCATGATGATTTGGCCTGTGTGTGCCTAGTAAAAATTTTTCTAAGTCCCAAAATTTTTCTAAGTCCCAAAATTTTTCTAAGTCCCAAACTTTTTCTAAGTGTGATAATTTTTCTAAGTCCCATTTTTTTTCTAAGTCCCAAAAATCATGACCTCCATGGGTGTGAGCCCAGTGTATGCACATGGTGTGTCCGACCTGAGGTGCCTGTGCTGGGCTAAAGGCTGATTCCTCCATGATGATTTGGCCTGTGTGTGCGTAGTAAAAATTTTTCAAAGTCCCAAAATTTTTCTAAGTCCCAAAAATCATGACCTCCATGGGTGTTAGCCCAGTGTAGGCACATAGTGTGTCCGACCTGATGTGCTTGTGCTGGGCTAGAGGCCCATTCCTCCATGATGATTTGGCCTGTGTGTGCCTAGTGAAAATTTTTCTAAGTCCCCAACTTTTTCTAAGTGTGGAAATTTTTCTAAGTCCAGAAATTTTTCTAAGTCCCCAACTTTTTCTAAGTGTGGAAATTTTTCTAAGTCCCATTTTTTTTCTAAGTCCCAAAAATCATGACCTCCATGGGTGTGAGCCCAGTGTATGCACATGGTGTGTCCGACCTGAGGTGCCTGTGCTGGGCTAAAGGCTGATTCCTCCATGATGATTTGGCCTGTGTGTGCCTAGTGAAAATTTTTCTAAGTGTGGAATTTTTTCTAAGTCCCCAACTTTTTCTAAGTGTGATAATTTTTCAAAGTCCCATTTTTTTTCTAAGTCCCAAAAATCATGACCTCCATGGGTGTTAGCCCAGTGTAGGCACATAGTGTGTCCGACCTGATGTGCTTGTGCTGGGCTAAAGGCTGATTCCTCCATGATGATTTGGCCTGTGTGTGCCTAGTAAAAATTTTTCTAAGTCCCAAAATTTTTCTAAGTCCCAAAATTTTTCTAAGTCCCAAACTTTTTCTAAGTGTGATAATTTTTCAAAGTCCCAATTTTTTTCTAAGTCCCAAAAATCATGACCTCCATGGGTGTGAGCCCAGTGTATGCACATGGTGTGTCCGACCTGAGGTGCCTGTGCTGGGCTAAAGGCTGATTCCTCCATGATGATTTGGCCTGTGTGTGCCTAGTAAAAATTTTTCAAAGTCCCAAAATTTTTCTAAGTCCCAAAAATCATGACCTCCATGGGTGTTAGCCCAGTGTAGGCACATAGTGTGTCCGACCTGATGTGCTTGTGCTGGGCTAGAGGCCCATTCCTCCATGATGATTTGGCCTGTGTGTGCCTAGTGAAAATTTTTCTAAGTGTGGAATTTTTTCTAAGTCCCAAACTTTTTCTAAGTGTGATAATTTTTTCAAAGTCCCCAACTTTTTCTAAGTGTGGAAATTTCTCTAAGTCCCATTTTTTTTCAAAGTCCCAAAAATCATGACCTCCATGGGTGTGAGCCCAGTGTATGCACATGCTGTGTCCGACCTGAGGTGCCTGTGCTGGGCTAGAGGCTGATTCCTCCATGATGATTTGGCCTGTGTGTGCCTGTTGAAAATTTTTCTAAGTCCCAAACTTTTTCTAAGTGTGACAATTTTTCAAAGTCCCATTTTTTTTCTAAGTCCCAAAAATCATGACCTCCATGGGTGTAAGCCCAGTGTATGCACATAGTGTGTCCGACCTGAGGTGCTTGTGCTGGGCTAAAGGCCAATTCCTCCATGATGATTTGGCCTGTGTGTGCCTAGTGAAAATTTTTCTAAGTCCCCAACTTTTTCTAAGTGTGGAAATTTTTCTAAGTCCCCAACTTTTTCTAAGTGTGGAAATTTCTCTAAGTCCCATTTTTTTTCAAAGTCCCAAAAATCATGACCTCCATGGGTGTGAGCCCAGTGTATGCACATGCTGTGTCCGACCTGAGGTGCCTGTGCTGGGCTAGAGGCTGATTCCTCCATGATGATTTGGCCTGTGTGTGCCTGTTGAAAATTTTTCTAAGTCCCAAAATTTTTCTAAGTCCCAAAAATCATGACCTCCATGGGTGTTAGCCCAGTGTAGGCACATAGTGTGTCCGACCTGATGTGCTTGTGCTGGGCTAGAGGCCCATTCCTCCATGATGATTTGGCCTGTGTGTGCCTAGTGAAAATTTTTCTAAGTCCCCAACTTTTTCTAAGTGTGGAAATTTTTCTAAGTCCAGAAATTTTTCTAAGTCCCCAACTTTTTCTAAGTGTGGAAATTTTTCTAAGTCCCATTTTTTTTCTAAGTCCCAAAAATCATGACCTCCATGGGTGTGAGCCCAGTGTATGCACATGGTGTGTCCGACCTGAGGTGCCTGTGCTGGGCTAAAGGCTGATTCCTCCATGATGATTTGGCCTGTGTGTGCCTAGTGAAAATTTTTCTAAGTGTGGAATTTTTTCTAAGTCCCCAACTTTTTCTAAGTGTGATAATTTTTCAAAGTCCCTTTTTTTTTCTAAGTCCCAAAAATCATGACCTCCATGGGTGTTAGCCCAGTGTAGGCACATAGTGTGTCCGACCTGATGTGCTTGTGCTGGGCTAAAGGCTGATTCCTCCATGATGATTTGGCCTGTGTGTGCCTAGTAAAAATTTTTCTAAGTCCCAAAATTTTTCTAAGTCCCAAAATTTTTCTAAGTCCCAAACTTTTTCTAAGTGTGATAATTTTTCAAAGTCCCAATTTTTTTCTAAGTCCCAAAAATCATGACCTCCATGGGTGTGAGCCCAGTGTATGCACATGGTGTGTCCGACCTGAGGTGCCTGTGCTGGGCTAAAGGCTGATTCCTCCATGATGATTTGGCCTGTGTGTGCCTAGTAAAAATTTTTCAAAGTCCCAAAATTTTTCTAAGTCCCAAAAATCATGACCTCCATGGGTGTTAGCCCAGTGTAGGCACATAGTGTGTCCGACCTGATGTGCTTGTGCTGGGCTAGAGGCCCATTCCTCCATGATGATTTGGCCTGTGTGTGCCTAGTGAAAATTTTTCTAAGTGTGGAATTTTTTCTAAGTCCCAAACTTTTTCTAAGTGTGATAATTTTTTCAAAGTCCCCAACTTTTTCTAAGTGTGGAAATTTCTCTAAGTCCCATTTTTTTTCAAAGTCCCAAAAATCATGACCTCCATGGGTGTGAGCCCAGTGTATGCACATGCTGTGTCCGACCTGAGGTGCCTGTGCTGGGCTAGAGGCTGATTCCTCCATGATGATTTGGCCTGTGTGTGCCTGTTGAAAATTTTTCTAAGTCCCAAACTTTTTCTAAGTGTGACAATTTTTCAAAGTCCCATTTTTTTTCTAAGTCCCAAAAATCATGACCTCCATGGGTGTAAGCCCAGTGTATGCACATAGTGTGTCCGACCTGAGGTGCTTGTGCTGGGCTAAAGGCCAATTCCTCCATGATGATTTGGCCTGTGTGTGCCTAGTGAAAATTTTTCTAAGTCCCCAACTTTTTCTAAGTGTGGAAATTTTTCTAAGTCCCCAACTTTTTCTAAGTGTGGAAATTTCTCTAAGTCCCATTTTTTTTCAAAGTCCCAAAAATCATGACCTCCATGGGTGTGAGCCCAGTGTATGCACATGCTGTGTCCGACCTGAGGTGCCTGTGCTGGGCTAGAGGCTGATTCCTCCATGATGATTTGGCCTGTGTGTGCCTGTTGAAAATTTTTCTAAGTCCCAAAATTTTTCTAAGTCCCAAAAATCATGACCTCCATGGGTGTTAGCCCAGTGTAGGCACATAGTGTGTCCGACCTGATGTGCTTGTGCTGGGCTAGAGGCCCATTCCTCCATGATGATTTGGCCTGTGTGTGCCTAGTGAAAATTTTTCTAAGTCCCCAACTTTTTCTAAGTGTGGAAATTTTTCTAAGTCCAGAAATTTTTCTAAGTCCCCAACTTTTTCTAAGTGTGGAAATTTTTCTAAGTCCCATTTTTTTTCTAAGTCCCAAAAATCATGACCTCCATGGGTGTGAGCCCAGTGTATGCACATGGTGTGTCCGACCTGAGGTGCCTGTGCTGGGCTAAAGGCTGATTCCTCCATGATGATTTGGCCTGTGTGTGCCTAGTGAAAATTTTTCTAAGTGTGGAATTTTTTCTAAGTCCCCAACTTTTTCTAAGTGTGATAATTTTTCAAAGTCCCTTTTTTTTTCTAAGTCCCAAAAATCATGACCTCCATGGGTGTTAGCCCAGTGTAGGCACATAGTGTGTCCGACCTGATGTGCTTGTGCTGGGCTAAAGGCTGATTCCTCCATGATGATTTGGCCTGTGTGTGCCTAGTAAAAATTTTTCTAAGTCCCAAAATTTTTCTAAGTCCCAAAATTTTTCTAAGTCCCAAACTTTTTCTAAGTGTGATAATTTTTCTAAGTCCCATTTTTTTTCTAAGTCCCAAAAATCATGACCTCCATGGGTGTGAGCCCAGTGTATGCACATGGTGTGTCCGACCTGAGGTGCCTGTGCTGGGCTAAAGGCTGATTCCTCCATGATGATTTGGCCTGTGTGTGCGTAGTAAAAATTTTTCAAAGTCCCAAAATTTTTCTAAGTCCCAAAAATCATGACCTCCATGGGTGTTAGCCCAGTGTAGGCACATAGTGTGTCCGACCTGATGTGCTTGTGCTGGGCTAGAGGCCCATTCCTCCATGATGATTTGGCCTGTGTGTGCCTAGTGAAAATTTTTCTAAGTCCCCAACTTTTTCTAAGTGTGGAAATTTTTCTAAGTCCAGAAATTTTTCTAAGTCCCCAACTTTTTCTAAGTGTGGAAATTTTTCTAAGTCCCATTTTTTTTCTAAGTCCCAAAAATCATGACCTCCATGGGTGTGAGCCCAGTGTATGCACATGGTGTGTCCGACCTGAGGTGCCTGTGCTGGGCTAAAGGCTGATTCCTCCATGATGATTTGGCCTGTGTGTGCCTAGTGAAAATTTTTCTAAGTGTGGAATTTTTTCTAAGTCCCCAACTTTTTCTAAGTGTGATAATTTTTCAAAGTCCCATTTTTTTTCTAAGTCCCAAAAATCATGACCTCCATGGGTGTTAGCCCAGTGTAGGCACATAGTGTGTCCGACCTGATGTGCTTGTGCTGGGCTAAAGGCTGATTCCTCCATGATGATTTGGCCTGTGTGTGCCTAGTAAAAATTTTTCTAAGTCCCAAAATTTTTCTAAGTCCCAAAATTTTTCTAAGTCCCAAACTTTTTCTAAGTGTGATAATTTTTCAAAGTCCCAATTTTTTTCTAAGTCCCAAAAATCATGACCTCCATGGGTGTGAGCCCAGTGTATGCACATGGTGTGTCCGACCTGAGGTGCCTGTGCTGGGCTAAAGGCTGATTCCTCCATGATGATTTGGCCTGTGTGTGCCTAGTAAAAATTTTTCAAAGTCCCAAAATTTTTCTAAGTCCCAAAAATCATGACCTCCATGGGTGTTAGCCCAGTGTAGGCACATAGTGTGTCCGACCTGATGTGCTTGTGCTGGGCTAGAGGCCCATTCCTCCATGATGATTTGGCCTGTGTGTGCCTAGTGAAAATTTTTCTAAGTGTGGAATTTTTTCTAAGTCCCAAACTTTTTCTAAGTGTGATAATTTTTCAAAGTCCCATTTTTTTTCTAAGTCCCAAAAATCATGACCTCCATGGGTGTTAGCCCAGTGTAGGCACTTAGTGTGTCCGACCTGAGGTGCTTGTGCTGGGCTAAAGGCTGATTCCTCCATGATGATTTGGCCTGTGTGTGCCTAGTAAAAAAATTTTCTAAGTCCCAAAATTTTTCTAAGTCCCAAAATTTTTCTAAGTCCCCAACTTTTTCTCAGTGTGATAATTTTTCAAAGTCCCAATTTTTTTCTAAGTCCCAAAAATCATGACCTCCATGGGTGTGAGCCCAGTGTATGCACATGGTGTGTCCGACCTGAGGTGCCTGTGCTGGGCTAAAGGCTGATTCCTCCATGATGATTTGGCCTGTGTGTGCCTAGTGAAAATTTTTCTAAGTGTGGAATTTTTTCTAAGTCCCCAACTTTTTCTAAGTGTGATAATTTTTCAAAGTCCCATTTTTTTTCTAAGTCCCAAAAATCATGACCTCCATGGGTGTTAGCCCAGTGTAGGCACATAGTGTGTCCGACCTGATGTGCTTGTGCTGGGCTAAAGGCTGATTCCTCCATGATGATTTGGCCTGTGTGTGCCTAGTAAAAATTTTTCTAAGTCCCAAAATTTTTCTAAGTCCCAAAATTTTTCTAAGTCCCAAACTTTTTCTAAGTGTGATAATTTTTCAAAGTCCCAATTTTTTTCTAAGTCCCAAAAATCATGACCTCCATGGGTGTGAGCCCAGTGTATGCACATGGTGTGTCCGACCTGAGGTGCCTGTGCTGGGCTAAAGGCTGATTCCTCCATGATGATTTGGCCTGTGTGTGCCTAGTAAAAATTTTTCAAAGTCCCAAAATTTTTCTAAGTCCCAAAAATCATGACCTCCATGGGTGTTAGCCCAGTGTAGGCACATAGTGTGTCCGACCTGATGTGCTTGTGCTGGGCTAGAGGCCCATTCCTCCATGATGATTTGGCCTGTGTGTGCCTAGTGAAAATTTTTCTAAGTGTGGAATTTTTTCTAAGTCCCAAACTTTTTCTAAGTGTGATAATTTTTTCAAAGTCCCCAACTTTTTCTAAGTGTGGAAATTTCTCTAAGTCCCATTTTTTTTCAAAGTCCCAAAAATCATGACCTCCATGGGTGTGAGCCCAGTGTATGCACATGCTGTGTCCGACCTGAGGTGCCTGTGCTGGGCTAGAGGCTGATTCCTCCATGATGATTTGGCCTGTGTGTGCCTGTTGAAAATTTTTCTAAGTCCCAAACTTTTTCTAAGTGTGACAATTTTTCAAAGTCCCATTTTTTTTCTAAGTCCCAAAAATCATGACCTCCATGGGTGTAAGCCCAGTGTATGCACATAGTGTGTCCGACCTGAGGTGCTTGTGCTGGGCTAAAGGCCAATTCCTCCATGATGATTTGGCCTGTGTGTGCCTAGTGAAAATTTTTCTAAGTCCCCAACTTTTTCTAAGTGTGGAAATTTTTCTAAGTCCCCAACTTTTTCTAAGTGTGGAAATTTCTCTAAGTCCCATTTTTTTTCAAAGTCCCAAAAATCATGACCTCCATGGGTGTGAGCCCAGTGTATGCACATGCTGTGTCCGACCTGAGGTGCCTGTGCTGGGCTAGAGGCTGATTCCTCCATGATGATTTGGCCTGTGTGTGCCTGTTGAAAATTTTTCTAAGTCCCAAAATTTTTCTAAGTCCCAAAAATCATGACCTCCATGGGTGTTAGCCCAGTGTAGGCACATAGTGTGTCCGACCTGATGTGCTTGTGCTGGGCTAGAGGCCCATTCCTCCATGATGATTTGGCCTGTGTGTGCCTAGTGAAAATTTTTCTAAGTCCCCAACTTTTTCTAAGTGTGGAAATTTTTCTAAGTCCAGAAATTTTTCTAAGTCCCCAACTTTTTCTAAGTGTGGAAATTTTTCTAAGTCCCATTTTTTTTCTAAGTCCCAAAAATCATGACCTCCATGGGTGTGAGCCCAGTGTATGCACATGGTGTGTCCGACCTGAGGTGCCTGTGCTGGGCTAAAGGCTGATTCCTCCATGATGATTTGGCCTGTGTGTGCCTAGTGAAAATTTTTCTAAGTGTGGAATTTTTTCTAAGTCCCCAACTTTTTCTAAGTGTGATAATTTTTCAAAGTCCCATTTTTTTTCTAAGTCCCAAAAATCATGACCTCCATGGGTGTTAGCCCAGTGTAGGCACATAGTGTGTCCGACCTGATGTGCTTGTGCTGGGCTAAAGGCTGATTCCTCCATGATGATTTGGCCTGTGTGTGCCTAGTAAAAATTTTTCTAAGTCCCAAAATTTTTCTAAGTCCCAAAATTTTTCTAAGTCCCAAACTTTTTCTAAGTGTGATAATTTTTCAAAGTCCCAATTTTTTTCTAAGTCCCAAAAATCATGACCTCCATGGGTGTGAGCCCAGTGTATGCACATGGTGTGTCCGACCTGAGGTGCCTGTGCTGGGCTAAAGGCTGATTCCTCCATGATGATTTGGCCTGTGTGTGCCTAGTAAAAATTTTTCAAAGTCCCAAAATTTTTCTAAGTCCCAAAAATCATGACCTCCATGGGTGTTAGCCCAGTGTAGGCACATAGTGTGTCCGACCTGATGTGCTTGTGCTGGGCTAGAGGCCCATTCCTCCATGATGATTTGGCCTGTGTGTGCCTAGTGAAAATTTTTCTAAGTGTGGAATTTTTTCTAAGTCCCAAACTTTTTCTAAGTGTGATAATTTTTTCAAAGTCCCCAACTTTTTCTAAGTGTGGAAATTTCTCTAAGTCCCATTTTTTTTCAAAGTCCCAAAAATCATGACCTCCATGGGTGTGAGCCCAGTGTATGCACATGCTGTGTCCGACCTGAGGTGCCTGTGCTGGGCTAGAGGCTGATTCCTCCATGATGATTTGGCCTGTGTGTGCCTGTTGAAAATTTTTCTAAGTCCCAAACTTTTTCTAAGTGTGACAATTTTTCAAAGTCCCATTTTTTTTCTAAGTCCCAAAAATCATGACCTCCATGGGTGTAAGCCCAGTGTATGCACATAGTGTGTCCGACCTGAGGTGCTTGTGCTGGGCTAAAGGCCAATTCCTCCATGATGATTTGGCCTGTGTGTGCCTAGTGAAAATTTTTCTAAGTCCCCAACTTTTTCTAAGTGTGGAAATTTTTCTAAGTCCCCAACTTTTTCTAAGTGTGGAAATTTCTCTAAGTCCCATTTTTTTTCAAAGTCCCAAAAATCATGACCTCCATGGGTGTGAGCCCAGTGTATGCACATGCTGTGTCCGACCTGAGGTGCCTGTGCTGGGCTAGAGGCTGATTCCTCCATGATGATTTGGCCTGTGTGTGCCTGTTGAAAATTTTTCTAAGTCCCAAAATTTTTCTAAGTCCCAAAAATCATGACCTCCATGGGTGTTAGCCCAGTGTAGGCACATAGTGTGTCCGACCTGATGTGCTTGTGCTGGGCTAGAGGCCCATTCCTCCATGATGATTTGGCCTGTGTGTGCCTAGTGAAAATTTTTCTAAGTCCCCAACTTTTTCTAAGTGTGGAAATTTTTCTAAGTCCAGAAATTTTTCTAAGTCCCCAACTTTTTCTAAGTGTGGAAATTTTTCTAAGTCCCATTTTTTTTCTAAGTCCCAAAAATCATGACCTCCATGGGTGTGAGCCCAGTGTATGCACATGGTGTGTCCGACCTGAGGTGCCTGTGCTGGGCTAAAGGCTGATTCCTCCATGATGATTTGGCCTGTGTGTGCCTAGTGAAAATTTTTCTAAGTGTGGAATTTTTTCTAAGTCCCCAACTTTTTCTAAGTGTGATAATTTTTCAAAGTCCCTTTTTTTTTCTAAGTCCCAAAAATCATGACCTCCATGGGTGTTAGCCCAGTGTAGGCACATAGTGTGTCCGACCTGATGTGCTTGTGCTGGGCTAAAGGCTGATTCCTCCATGATGATTTGGCCTGTGTGTGCCTAGTAAAAATTTTTCTAAGTCCCAAAATTTTTCTAAGTCCCAAAATTTTTCTAAGTCCCAAACTTTTTCTAAGTGTGATAATTTTTCAAAGTCCCAATTTTTTTCTAAGTCCCAAAAATCATGACCTCCATGGGTGTGAGCCCAGTGTATGCACATGGTGTGTCCGACCTGAGGTGCCTGTGCTGGGCTAAAGGCTGATTCCTCCATGATGATTTGGCCTGTGTGTGCGTAGTAAAAATTTTTCAAAGTCCCAAAATTTTTCTAAGTCCCAAAAATCATGACCTCCATGGGTGTTAGCCCAGTGTAGGCACATAGTGTGTCCGACCTGATGTGCTTGTGCTGGGCTAGAGGCCCATTCCTCCATGATGATTTGGCCTGTGTGTGCCTAGTGAAAATTTTTCTAAGTCCCCAACTTTTTCTAAGTGTGGAAATTTTTCTAAGTCCAGAAATTTTTCTAAGTCCCCAACTTTTTCTAAGTGTGGAAATTTTTCTAAGTCCCATTTTTTTTCTAAGTCCCAAAAATCATGACCTCCATGGGTGTGAGCCCAGTGTATGCACATGGTGTGTCCGACCTGAGGTGCCTGTGCTGGGCTAAAGGCTGATTCCTCCATGATGATTTGGCCTGTGTGTGCCTAGTGAAAATTTTTCTAAGTGTGGAATTTTTTCTAAGTCCCCAACTTTTTCTAAGTGTGATAATTTTTCAAAGTCCCATTTTTTTTCTAAGTCCCAAAAATCATGACCTCCATGGGTGTTAGCCCAGTGTAGGCACTTAGTGTGTCCGACCTGAGGTGCTTGTGCTGGGCTAAAGGCTGATTCCTCCATGATGATTTGGCCTGTGTGTGCCTAGTAAAAAAATTTTCTAAGTCCCAAAATTTTTCTAAGTCCCAAAATTTTTCTAAGTCCCCAACTTTTTCTCAGTGTGATAATTTTTCAAAGTCCCAATTTTTTTCTAAGTCCCAAAAATCATGACCTCCATGGGTGTGAGCCCAGTGTATGCACATGGTGTGTCCGACCTGAGGTGCCTGTGCTGGGCTAAAGGCTGATTCCTCCATGATGATTTGGCCTGTGTGTGCCTAGTGAAAATTTTTCTAAGTGTGGAATTTTTTCTAAGTCCCCAACTTTTTCTAAGTGTGATAATTTTTCAAAGTCCCATTTTTTTTCTAAGTCCCAAAAATCATGACCTCCATGGGTGTTAGCCCAGTGTAGGCACATAGTGTGTCCGACCTGATGTGCTTGTGCTGGGCTAAAGGCTGATTCCTCCATGATGATTTGGCCTGTGTGTGCCTAGTAAAAATTTTTCTAAGTCCCAAAATTTTTCTAAGTCCCAAAATTTTTCTAAGTCCCAAACTTTTTCTAAGTGTGATAATTTTTCAAAGTCCCAATTTTTTTCTAAGTCCCAAAAATCATGACCTCCATGGGTGTGAGCCCAGTGTATGCACATGGTGTGTCCGACCTGAGGTGCCTGTGCTGGGCTAAAGGCTGATTCCTCCATGATGATTTGGCCTGTGTGTGCCTAGTAAAAATTTTTCAAAGTCCCAAAATTTTTCTAAGTCCCAAAAATCATGACCTCCATGGGTGTTAGCCCAGTGTAGGCACATAGTGTGTCCGACCTGATGTGCTTGTGCTGGGCTAGAGGCCCATTCCTCCATGATGATTTGGCCTGTGTGTGCCTAGTGAAAATTTTTCTAAGTGTGGAATTTTTTCTAAGTCCCAAACTTTTTCTAAGTGTGATAATTTTTTCAAAGTCCCCAACTTTTTCTAAGTGTGGAAATTTCTCTAAGTCCCATTTTTTTTCAAAGTCCCAAAAATCATGACCTCCATGGGTGTGAGCCCAGTGTATGCACATGCTGTGTCCGACCTGAGGTGCCTGTGCTGGGCTAGAGGCTGATTCCTCCATGATGATTTGGCCTGTGTGTGCCTGTTGAAAATTTTTCTAAGTCCCAAACTTTTTCTAAGTGTGACAATTTTTCAAAGTCCCATTTTTTTTCTAAGTCCCAAAAATCATGACCTCCATGGGTGTAAGCCCAGTGTATGCACATAGTGTGTCCGACCTGAGGTGCTTGTGCTGGGCTAAAGGCCAATTCCTCCATGATGATTTGGCCTGTGTGTGCCTAGTGAAAATTTTTCTAAGTCCCCAACTTTTTCTAAGTGTGGAAATTTTTCTAAGTCCCCAACTTTTTCTAAGTGTGGAAATTTCTCTAAGTCCCATTTTTTTTCAAAGTCCCAAAAATCATGACCTCCATGGGTGTGAGCCCAGTGTATGCACATGCTGTGTCCGACCTGAGGTGCCTGTGCTGGGCTAGAGGCTGATTCCTCCATGATGATTTGGCCTGTGTGTGCCTGTTGAAAATTTTTCTAAGTCCCAAAATTTTTCTAAGTCCCAAAAATCATGACCTCCATGGGTGTTAGCCCAGTGTAGGCACATAGTGTGTCCGACCTGATGTGCTTGTGCTGGGCTAGAGGCCCATTCCTCCATGATGATTTGGCCTGTGTGTGCCTAGTGAAAATTTTTCTAAGTCCCCAACTTTTTCTAAGTGTGGAAATTTTTCTAAGTCCAGAAATTTTTCTAAGTCCCCAACTTTTTCTAAGTGTGGAAATTTTTCTAAGTCCCATTTTTTTTCTAAGTCCCAAAAATCATGACCTCCATGGGTGTGAGCCCAGTGTATGCACATGGTGTGTCCGACCTGAGGTGCCTGTGCTGGGCTAAAGGCTGATTCCTCCATGATGATTTGGCCTGTGTGTGCCTAGTGAAAATTTTTCTAAGTGTGGAATTTTTTCTAAGTCCCCAACTTTTTCTAAGTGTGATAATTTTTCAAAGTCCCTTTTTTTTTCTAAGTCCCAAAAATCATGACCTCCATGGGTGTTAGCCCAGTGTAGGCACATAGTGTGTCCGACCTGATGTGCTTGTGCTGGGCTAAAGGCTGATTCCTCCATGATGATTTGGCCTGTGTGTGCCTAGTAAAAATTTTTCTAAGTCCCAAAATTTTTCTAAGTCCCAAAATTTTTCTAAGTCCCAAACTTTTTCTAAGTGTGATAATTTTTCAAAGTCCCAATTTTTTTCTAAGTCCCAAAAATCATGACCTCCATGGGTGTGAGCCCAGTGTATGCACATGGTGTGTCCGACCTGAGGTGCCTGTGCTGGGCTAAAGGCTGATTCCTCCATGATGATTTGGCCTGTGTGTGCGTAGTAAAAATTTTTCAAAGTCCCAAAATTTTTCTAAGTCCCAAAAATCATGACCTCCATGGGTGTTAGCCCAGTGTAGGCACATAGTGTGTCCGACCTGATGTGCTTGTGCTGGGCTAGAGGCCCATTCCTCCATGATGATTTGGCCTGTGTGTGCCTAGTGAAAATTTTTCTAAGTCCCCAACTTTTTCTAAGTGTGGAAATTTTTCTAAGTCCAGAAATTTTTCTAAGTCCCCAACTTTTTCTAAGTGTGGAAATTTTTCTAAGTCCCATTTTTTTTCTAAGTCCCAAAAATCATGACCTCCATGGGTGTGAGCCCAGTGTATGCACATGGTGTGTCCGACCTGAGGTGCCTGTGCTGGGCTAAAGGCTGATTCCTCCATGATGATTTGGCCTGTGTGTGCCTAGTGAAAATTTTTCTAAGTGTGGAATTTTTTCTAAGTCCCCAACTTTTTCTAAGTGTGATAATTTTTCAAAGTCCCTTTTTTTTTCTAAGTCCCAAAAATCATGACCTCCATGGGTGTTAGCCCAGTGTAGGCACATAGTGTGTCCGACCTGATGTGCTTGTGCTGGGCTAAAGGCTGATTCCTCCATGATGATTTGGCCTGTGTGTGCCTAGTAAAAATTTTTCTAAGTCCCAAAATTTTTCTAAGTCCCAAAATTTTTCTAAGTCCCAAACTTTTTCTAAGTGTGATAATTTTTCAAAGTCCCAATTTTTTTCTAAGTCCCAAAAATCATGACCTCCATGGGTGTGAGCCCAGTGTATGCACATGGTGTGTCCGACCTGAGGTGCCTGTGCTGGGCTAAAGGCTGATTCCTCCATGATGATTTGGCCTGTGTGTGCGTAGTAAAAATTTTTCAAAGTCCCAAAATTTTTCTAAGTCCCAAAAATCATGACCTCCATGGGTGTTAGCCCAGTGTAGGCACATAGTGTGTCCGACCTGATGTGCTTGTGCTGGGCTAGAGGCCCATTCCTCCATGATGATTTGGCCTGTGTGTGCCTAGTGAAAATTTTTCTAAGTGTGGAATTTTTTCTAAGTCCCAAACTTTTTCTAAGTGTGATAATTTTTTCAAAGTCCCCAACTTTTTCTAAGTGTGGAAATTTCTCTAAGTCCCATTTTTTTTCAAAGTCCCAAAAATCATGACCTCCATGGGTGTGAGCCCAGTGTATGCACATGCTGTGTCCGACCTGAGGTGCCTGTGCTGGGCTAGAGGCTGATTCCTCCATGATGATTTGGCCTGTGTGTGCCTGTTGAAAATTTTTCTAAGTCCCAAACTTTTTCTAAGTGTGACAATTTTTCAAAGTCCCATTTTTTTTCTAAGTCCCAAAAATCATGACCTCCATGGGTGTAAGCCCAGTGTATGCACATAGTGTGTCCGACCTGAGGTGCTTGTGCTGGGCTAAAGGCCAATTCCTCCATGATGATTTGGCCTGTGTGTGCCTAGTGAAAATTTTTCTAAGTCCCCAACTTTTTCTAAGTGTGGAAATTTTTCTAAGTCCCCAACTTTTTCTAAGTGTGGAAATTTCTCTAAGTCCCATTTTTTTTCAAAGTCCCAAAAATCATGACCTCCATGGGTGTGAGCCCAGTGTATGCACATGCTGTGTCCGACCTGAGGTGCCTGTGCTGGGCTAGAGGCTGATTCCTCCATGATGATTTGGCCTGTGTGTGCCTGTTGAAAATTTTTCTAAGTCCCAAAATTTTTCTAAGTCCCAAAAATCATGACCTCCATGGGTGTTAGCCCAGTGTAGGCACATAGTGTGTCCGACCTGATGTGCTTGTGCTGGGCTAGAGGCCCATTCCTCCATGATGATTTGGCCTGTGTGTGCCTAGTGAAAATTTTTCTAAGTCCCCAACTTTTTCTAAGTGTGGAAATTTTTCTAAGTCCAGAAATTTTTCTAAGTCCCCAACTTTTTCTAAGTGTGGAAATTTTTCTAAGTCCCATTTTTTTTCTAAGTCCCAAAAATCATGACCTCCATGGGTGTGAGCCCAGTGTATGCACATGGTGTGTCCGACCTGAGGTGCCTGTGCTGGGCTAAAGGCTGATTCCTCCATGATGATTTGGCCTGTGTGTGCCTAGTGAAAATTTTTCTAAGTGTGGAATTTTTTCTAAGTCCCCAACTTTTTCTAAGTGTGATAATTTTTCAAAGTCCCTTTTTTTTTCTAAGTCCCAAAAATCATGACCTCCATGGGTGTTAGCCCAGTGTAGGCACATAGTGTGTCCGACCTGATGTGCTTGTGCTGGGCTAAAGGCTGATTCCTCCATGATGATTTGGCCTGTGTGTGCCTAGTAAAAATTTTTCTAAGTCCCAAAATTTTTCTAAGTCCCAAAATTTTTCTAAGTCCCAAACTTTTTCTAAGTGTGATAATTTTTCAAAGTCCCAATTTTTTTCTAAGTCCCAAAAATCATGACCTCCATGGGTGTGAGCCCAGTGTATGCACATGGTGTGTCCGACCTGAGGTGCCTGTGCTGGGCTAAAGGCTGATTCCTCCATGATGATTTGGCCTGTGTGTGCGTAGTAAAAATTTTTCAAAGTCCCAAAATTTTTCTAAGTCCCAAAAATCATGACCTCCATGGGTGTTAGCCCAGTGTAGGCACATAGTGTGTCCGACCTGATGTGCTTGTGCTGGGCTAGAGGCCCATTCCTCCATGATGATTTGGCCTGTGTGTGCCTAGTGAAAATTTTTCTAAGTCCCCAACTTTTTCTAAGTGTGGAAATTTTTCTAAGTCCAGAAATTTTTCTAAGTCCCCAACTTTTTCTAAGTGTGGAAATTTTTCTAAGTCCCATTTTTTTTCTAAGTCCCAAAAATCATGACCTCCATGGGTGTGAGCCCAGTGTATGCACATGGTGTGTCCGACCTGAGGTGCCTGTGCTGGGCTAAAGGCTGATTCCTCCATGATGATTTGGCCTGTGTGTGCCTAGTGAAAATTTTTCTAAGTGTGGAATTTTTTCTAAGTCCCCAACTTTTTCTAAGTGTGATAATTTTTCAAAGTCCCATTTTTTTTCTAAGTCCCAAAAATCATGACCTCCATGGGTGTTAGCCCAGTGTAGGCACTTAGTGTGTCCGACCTGAGGTGCTTGTGCTGGGCTAAAGGCTGATTCCTCCATGATGATTTGGCCTGTGTGTGCCTAGTAAAAAAATTTTCTAAGTCCCAAAATTTTTCTAAGTCCCAAAATTTTTCTAAGTCCCCAACTTTTTCTCAGTGTGATAATTTTTCAAAGTCCCAATTTTTTTCTAAGTCCCAAAAATCATGACCTCCATGGGTGTGAGCCCAGTGTATGCACATGGTGTGTCCGACCTGAGGTGCCTGTGCTGGGCTAAAGGCTGATTCCTCCATGATGATTTGGCCTGTGTGTGCCTAGTGAAAATTTTTCTAAGTGTGGAATTTTTTCTAAGTCCCCAACTTTTTCTAAGTGTGATAATTTTTCAAAGTCCCATTTTTTTTCTAAGTCCCAAAAATCATGACCTCCATGGGTGTTAGCCCAGTGTAGGCACATAGTGTGTCCGACCTGATGTGCTTGTGCTGGGCTAAAGGCTGATTCCTCCATGATGATTTGGCCTGTGTGTGCCTAGTAAAAATTTTTCTAAGTCCCAAAATTTTTCTAAGTCCCAAAATTTTTCTAAGTCCCAAACTTTTTCTAAGTGTGATAATTTTTCAAAGTCCCAATTTTTTTCTAAGTCCCAAAAATCATGACCTCCATGGGTGTGAGCCCAGTGTATGCACATGGTGTGTCCGACCTGAGGTGCCTGTGCTGGGCTAAAGGCTGATTCCTCCATGATGATTTGGCCTGTGTGTGCCTAGTAAAAATTTTTCAAAGTCCCAAAATTTTTCTAAGTCCCAAAAATCATGACCTCCATGGGTGTTAGCCCAGTGTAGGCACATAGTGTGTCCGACCTGATGTGCTTGTGCTGGGCTAGAGGCCCATTCCTCCATGATGATTTGGCCTGTGTGTGCCTAGTGAAAATTTTTCTAAGTGTGGAATTTTTTCTAAGTCCCAAACTTTTTCTAAGTGTGATAATTTTTTCAAAGTCCCCAACTTTTTCTAAGTGTGGAAATTTCTCTAAGTCCCATTTTTTTTCAAAGTCCCAAAAATCATGACCTCCATGGGTGTGAGCCCAGTGTATGCACATGCTGTGTCCGACCTGAGGTGCCTGTGCTGGGCTAGAGGCTGATTCCTCCATGATGATTTGGCCTGTGTGTGCCTGTTGAAAATTTTTCTAAGTCCCAAACTTTTTCTAAGTGTGACAATTTTTCAAAGTCCCATTTTTTTTCTAAGTCCCAAAAATCATGACCTCCATGGGTGTAAGCCCAGTGTATGCACATAGTGTGTCCGACCTGAGGTGCTTGTGCTGGGCTAAAGGCCAATTCCTCCATGATGATTTGGCCTGTGTGTGCCTAGTGAAAATTTTTCTAAGTCCCCAACTTTTTCTAAGTGTGGAAATTTTTCTAAGTCCCCAACTTTTTCTAAGTGTGGAAATTTCTCTAAGTCCCATTTTTTTTCAAAGTCCCAAAAATCATGACCTCCATGGGTGTGAGCCCAGTGTATGCACATGCTGTGTCCGACCTGAGGTGCCTGTGCTGGGCTAGAGGCTGATTCCTCCATGATGATTTGGCCTGTGTGTGCCTGTTGAAAATTTTTCTAAGTCCCAAAATTTTTCTAAGTCCCAAAAATCATGACCTCCATGGGTGTTAGCCCAGTGTAGGCACATAGTGTGTCCGACCTGATGTGCTTGTGCTGGGCTAGAGGCCCATTCCTCCATGATGATTTGGCCTGTGTGTGCCTAGTGAAAATTTTTCTAAGTCCCCAACTTTTTCTAAGTGTGGAAATTTTTCTAAGTCCAGAAATTTTTCTAAGTCCCCAACTTTTTCTAAGTGTGGAAATTTTTCTAAGTCCCATTTTTTTTCTAAGTCCCAAAAATCATGACCTCCATGGGTGTGAGCCCAGTGTATGCACATGGTGTGTCCGACCTGAGGTGCCTGTGCTGGGCTAAAGGCTGATTCCTCCATGATGATTTGGCCTGTGTGTGCCTAGTGAAAATTTTTCTAAGTGTGGAATTTTTTCTAAGTCCCCAACTTTTTCTAAGTGTGATAATTTTTCAAAGTCCCTTTTTTTTTCTAAGTCCCAAAAATCATGACCTCCATGGGTGTTAGCCCAGTGTAGGCACATAGTGTGTCCGACCTGATGTGCTTGTGCTGGGCTAAAGGCTGATTCCTCCATGATGATTTGGCCTGTGTGTGCCTAGTAAAAATTTTTCTAAGTCCCAAAATTTTTCTAAGTCCCAAAATTTTTCTAAGTCCCAAACTTTTTCTAAGTGTGATAATTTTTCAAAGTCCCAATTTTTTTCTAAGTCCCAAAAATCATGACCTCCATGGGTGTGAGCCCAGTGTATGCACATGGTGTGTCCGACCTGAGGTGCCTGTGCTGGGCTAAAGGCTGATTCCTCCATGATGATTTGGCCTGTGTGTGCGTAGTAAAAATTTTTCAAAGTCCCAAAATTTTTCTAAGTCCCAAAAATCATGACCTCCATGGGTGTTAGCCCAGTGTAGGCACATAGTGTGTCCGACCTGATGTGCTTGTGCTGGGCTAGAGGCCCATTCCTCCATGATGATTTGGCCTGTGTGTGCCTAGTGAAAATTTTTCTAAGTCCCCAACTTTTTCTAAGTGTGGAAATTTTTCTAAGTCCAGAAATTTTTCTAAGTCCCCAACTTTTTCTAAGTGTGGAAATTTTTCTAAGTCCCATTTTTTTTCTAAGTCCCAAAAATCATGACCTCCATGGGTGTGAGCCCAGTGTATGCACATGGTGTGTCCGACCTGAGGTGCCTGTGCTGGGCTAAAGGCTGATTCCTCCATGATGATTTGGCCTGTGTGTGCCTAGTGAAAATTTTTCTAAGTGTGGAATTTTTTCTAAGTCCCCAACTTTTTCTAAGTGTGATAATTTTTCAAAGTCCCATTTTTTTTCTAAGTCCCAAAAATCATGACCTCCATGGGTGTTAGCCCAGTGTAGGCACATAGTGTGTCCGACCTGATGTGCTTGTGCTGGGCTAAAGGCTGATTCCTCCATGATGATTTGGCCTGTGTGTGCCTAGTAAAAATTTTTCTAAGTCCCAAAATTTTTCTAAGTCCCAAAATTTTTCTAAGTCCCAAACTTTTTCTAAGTGTGATAATTTTTCAAAGTCCCAATTTTTTTCTAAGTCCCAAAAATCATGACCTCCATGGGTGTGAGCCCAGTGTATGCACATGGTGTGTCCGACCTGAGGTGCCTGTGCTGGGCTAAAGGCTGATTCCTCCATGATGATTTGGCCTGTGTGTGCCTAGTAAAAATTTTTCAAAGTCCCAAAATTTTTCTAAGTCCCAAAAATCATGACCTCCATGGGTGTTAGCCCAGTGTAGGCACATAGTGTGTCCGACCTGATGTGCTTGTGCTGGGCTAGAGGCCCATTCCTCCATGATGATTTGGCCTGTGTGTGCCTAGTGAAAATTTTTCTAAGTCCCCAACTTTTTCTAAGTGTGGAAATTTTTCTAAGTCCAGAAATTTTTCTAAGTCCCCAACTTTTTCTAAGTGTGGAAATTTTTCTAAGTCCCATTTTTTTTCTAAGTCCCAAAAATCATGACCTCCATGGGTGTGAGCCCAGTGTATGCACATGGTGTGTCCGACCTGAGGTGCCTGTGCTGGGCTAAAGGCTGATTCCTCCATGATGATTTGGCCTGTGTGTGCCTAGTAAAAAAATTTTCTAAGTCCCAAAATTTTTCTAAGTCCCAAAATTTTTCTAAGTCCCCAACTTTTTCTCAGTGTGATAATTTTTCAAAGTCCCAATTTTTTTCTAAGTCCCAAAAATCATGACCTCCATGGGTGTGAGCCCAGTGTATGCACATGGTGTGTCCGACCTGAGGTGCCTGTGCTGGGCTAAAGGCTGATTCCTCCATGATGATTTGGCCTGTGTGTGCCTAGTGAAAATTTTTCTAAGTGTGGAATTTTTTCTAAGTCCCCAACTTTTTCTAAGTGTGATAATTTTTCAAAGTCCCATTTTTTTTCTAAGTCCCAAAAATCATGACCTCCATGGGTGTTAGCCCAGTGTAGGCACATAGTGTGTCCGACCTGATGTGCTTGTGCTGGGCTAAAGGCTGATTCCTCCATGATGATTTGGCCTGTGTGTGCCTAGTAAAAATTTTTCTAAGTCCCAAAATTTTTCTAAGTCCCAAAATTTTTCTAAGTCCCAAACTTTTTCTAAGTGTGATAATTTTTCAAAGTCCCAATTTTTTTCTAAGTCCCAAAAATCATGACCTCCATGGGTGTGAGCCCAGTGTATGCACATGGTGTGTCCGACCTGAGGTGCCTGTGCTGGGCTAAAGGCTGATTCCTCCATGATGATTTGGCCTGTGTGTGCGTAGTAAAAATTTTTCAAAGTCCCAAAATTTTTCTAAGTCCCAAAAATCATGACCTCCATGGGTGTTAGCCCAGTGTAGGCACATAGTGTGTCCGACCTGATGTGCTTGTGCTGGGCTAGAGGCCCATTCCTCCATGATGATTTGGCCTGTGTGTGCCTAGTGAAAATTTTTCTAAGTCCCCAACTTTTTCTAAGTGTGGAAATTTTTCTAAGTCCAGAAATTTTTCTAAGTCCCCAACTTTTTCTAAGTGTGGAAATTTTTCTAAGTCCCATTTTTTTTCTAAGTCCCAAAAATCATGACCTCCATGGGTGTGAGCCCAGTGTATGCACATGGTGTGTCCGACCTGAGGTGCCTGTGCTGGGCTAAAGGCTGATTCCTCCATGATGATTTGGCCTGTGTGTGCCTAGTGAAAATTTTTCTAAGTGTGGAATTTTTTCTAAGTCCCCAACTTTTTCTAAGTGTGATAATTTTTCAAAGTCCCATTTTTTTTCTAAGTCCCAAAAATCATGACCTCCATGGGTGTTAGCCCAGTGTAGGCACTTAGTGTGTCCGACCTGAGGTGCTTGTGCTGGGCTAAAGGCTGATTCCTCCATGATGATTTGGCCTGTGTGTGCCTAGTAAAAAAATTTTCTAAGTCCCAAAATTTTTCTAAGTCCCAAAATTTTTCTAAGTCCCCAACTTTTTCTCAGTGTGATAATTTTTCAAAGTCCCAATTTTTTTCTAAGTCCCAAAAATCATGACCTCCATGGGTGTGAGCCCAGTGTATGCACATGGTGTGTCCGACCTGAGGTGCCTGTGCTGGGCTAAAGGCTGATTCCTCCATGATGATTTGGCCTGTGTGTGCCTAGTGAAAATTTTTCTAAGTGTGGAATTTTTTCTAAGTCCCCAACTTTTTCTAAGTGTGATAATTTTTCAAAGTCCCATTTTTTTTCTAAGTCCCAAAAATCATGACCTCCATGGGTGTTAGCCCAGTGTAGGCACATAGTGTGTCCGACCTGATGTGCTTGTGCTGGGCTAAAGGCTGATTCCTCCATGATGATTTGGCCTGTGTGTGCCTAGTAAAAATTTTTCTAAGTCCCAAAATTTTTCTAAGTCCCAAAATTTTTCTAAGTCCCAAACTTTTTCTAAGTGTGATAATTTTTTCAAAGTCCCCAACTTTTTCTAAGTGTGGAAATTTCTCTAAGTCCCATTTTTTTTCAAAGTCCCAAAAATCATGACCTCCATGGGTGTGAGCCCAGTGTATGCACATGCTGTGTCCGACCTGAGGTGCCTGTGCTGGGCTAGAGGCTGATTCCTCCATGATGATTTGGCCTGTGTGTGCCTGTTGAAAATTTTTCTAAGTCCCAAACTTTTTCTAAGTGTGACAATTTTTCAAAGTCCCATTTTTTTTCTAAGTCCCAAAAATCATGACCTCCATGGGTGTAAGCCCAGTGTATGCACATAGTGTGTCCGACCTGAGGTGCTTGTGCTGGGCTAAAGGCCAATTCCTCCATGATGATTTGGCCTGTGTGTGCCTAGTGAAAATTTTTCTAAGTCCCCAACTTTTTCTAAGTGTGGAAATTTTTCTAAGTCCCCAACTTTTTCTAAGTGTGGAAATTTCTCTAAGTCCCATTTTTTTTCAAAGTCCCAAAAATCATGACCTCCATGGGTGTGAGCCCAGTGTATGCACATGCTGTGTCCGACCTGAGGTGCCTGTGCTGGGCTAGAGGCTGATTCCTCCATGATGATTTGGCCTGTGTGTGCCTGTTGAAAATTTTTCTAAGTCCCAAAATTTTTCTAAGTCCCAAAAATCATGACCTCCATGGGTGTTAGCCCAGTGTAGGCACATAGTGTGTCCGACCTGATGTGCTTGTGCTGGGCTAGAGGCCCATTCCTCCATGATGATTTGGCCTGTGTGTGCCTAGTGAAAATTTTTCTAAGTCCCCAACTTTTTCTAAGTGTGGAAATTTTTCTAAGTCCAGAAATTTTTCTAAGTCCCCAACTTTTTCTAAGTGTGGAAATTTTTCTAAGTCCCATTTTTTTTCTAAGTCCCAAAAATCATGACCTCCATGGGTGTGAGCCCAGTGTATGCACATGGTGTGTCCGACCTGAGGTGCCTGTGCTGGGCTAAAGGCTGATTCCTCCATGATGATTTGGCCTGTGTGTGCCTAGTGAAAATTTTTCTAAGTGTGGAATTTTTTCTAAGTCCCCAACTTTTTCTAAGTGTGATAATTTTTCAAAGTCCCTTTTTTTTTCTAAGTCCCAAAAATCATGACCTCCATGGGTGTTAGCCCAGTGTAGGCACATAGTGTGTCCGACCTGATGTGCTTGTGCTGGGCTAAAGGCTGATTCCTCCATGATGATTTGGCCTGTGTGTGCCTAGTAAAAATTTTTCTAAGTCCCAAAATTTTTCTAAGTCCCAAAATTTTTCTAAGTCCCAAACTTTTTCTAAGTGTGATAATTTTTCAAAGTCCCAATTTTTTTCTAAGTCCCAAAAATCATGACCTCCATGGGTGTGAGCCCAGTGTATGCACATGGTGTGTCCGACCTGAGGTGCCTGTGCTGGGCTAAAGGCTGATTCCTCCATGATGATTTGGCCTGTGTGTGCGTAGTAAAAATTTTTCAAAGTCCCCAAATTTTTCTAAGTCCCAAAAATCATGACCTCCATGGGTGTTAGCCCAGTGTAGGCACATAGTGTGTCCGACCTGATGTGCTTGTGCTGGGCTAGAGGCCCATTCCTCCATGATGATTTGGCCTGTGTGTGCCTAGTGAAAATTTTTCTAAGTCCCCAACTTTTTCTAAGTGTGGAAATTTTTCTAAGTCCAGAAATTTTTCTAAGTCCCCAACTTTTTCTAAGTGTGGAAATTTTTCTAAGTCCCATTTTTTTTCTAAGTCCCAAAAATCATGACCTCCATGGGTGTGAGCCCAGTGTATGCACATGGTGTGTCCGACCTGAGGTGCCTGTGCTGGGCTAAAGGCTGATTCCTCCATGATGATTTGGCCTGTGTGTGCCTAGTGAAAATTTTTCTAAGTGTGGAATTTTTTCTAAGTCCCCAACTTTTTCTAAGTGTGATAATTTTTCAAAGTCCCATTTTTTTTCTAAGTCCCAAAAATCATGACCTCCATGGGTGTTAGCCCAGTGTAGGCACATAGTGTGTCCGACCTGATGTGCTTGTGCTGGGCTAAAGGCTGATTCCTCCATGATGATTTGGCCTGTGTGTGCCTAGTAAAAATTTTTCTAAGTCCCAAAATTTTTCTAAGTCCCAAAATTTTTCTAAGTCCCAAACTTTTTCTAAGTGTGATAATTTTTCAAAGTCCCAATTTTTTTCTAAGTCCCAAAAATCATGACCTCCATGGGTGTGAGCCCAGTGTATGCACATGGTGTGTCCGACCTGAGGTGCCTGTGCTGGGCTAAAGGCTGATTCCTCCATGATGATTTGGCCTGTGTGTGCCTAGTAAAAATTTTTCAAAGTCCCAAAATTTTTCTAAGTCCCAAAAATCATGACCTCCATGGGTGTTAGCCCAGTGTAGGCACATAGTGTGTCCGACCTGATGTGCTTGTGCTGGGCTAGAGGCCCATTCCTCCATGATGATTTGGCCTGTGTGTGCCTAGTGAAAATTTTTCTAAGTGTGGAATTTTTTCTAAGTCCCAAACTTTTTCTAAGTGTGATAATTTTTTCAAAGTCCCCAACTTTTTCTAAGTGTGGAAATTTCTCTAAGTCCCATTTTTTTTCAAAGTCCCAAAAATCATGACCTCCATGGGTGTGAGCCCAGTGTATGCACATGCTGTGTCCGACCTGAGGTGCCTGTGCTGGGCTAGAGGCTGATTCCTCCATGATGATTTGGCCTGTGTGTGCCTGTTGAAAATTTTTCTAAGTCCCAAACTTTTTCTAAGTGTGACAATTTTTCAAAGTCCCATTTTTTTTCTAAGTCCCAAAAATCATGACCTCCATGGGTGTAAGCCCAGTGTATGCACATAGTGTGTCCGACCTGAGGTGCTTGTGCTGGGCTAAAGGCCAATTCCTCCATGATGATTTGGCCTGTGTGTGCCTAGTGAAAATTTTTCTAAGTCCCCAACTTTTTCTAAGTGTGGAAATTTTTCTAAGTCCCCAACTTTTTCTAAGTGTGGAAATTTCTCTAAGTCCCATTTTTTTTCAAAGTCCCAAAAATCATGACCTCCATGGGTGTGAGCCCAGTGTATGCACATGCTGTGTCCGACCTGAGGTGCCTGTGCTGGGCTAGAGGCTGATTCCTCCATGATGATTTGGCCTGTGTGTGCCTGTTGAAAATTTTTCTAAGTCCCAAAATTTTTCTAAGTCCCAAAAATCATGACCTCCATGGGTGTTAGCCCAGTGTAGGCACATAGTGTGTCCGACCTGATGTGCTTGTGCTGGGCTAGAGGCCCATTCCTCCATGATGATTTGGCCTGTGTGTGCCTAGTGAAAATTTTTCTAAGTCCCCAACTTTTTCTAAGTGTGGAAATTTTTCTAAGTCCAGAAATTTTTCTAAGTCCCCAACTTTTTCTAAGTGTGGAAATTTTTCTAAGTCCCATTTTTTTTCTAAGTCCCAAAAATCATGACCTCCATGGGTGTGAGCCCAGTGTATGCACATGGTGTGTCCGACCTGAGGTGCCTGTGCTGGGCTAAAGGCTGATTCCTCCATGATGATTTGGCCTGTGTGTGCCTAGTGAAAATTTTTCTAAGTGTGGAATTTTTTCTAAGTCCCCAACTTTTTCTAAGTGTGATAATTTTTCAAAGTCCCTTTTTTTTTCTAAGTCCCAAAAATCATGACCTCCATGGGTGTTAGCCCAGTGTAGGCACATAGTGTGTCCGACCTGATGTGCTTGTGCTGGGCTAAAGGCTGATTCCTCCATGATGATTTGGCCTGTGTGTGCCTAGTAAAAATTTTTCTAAGTCCCAAAATTTTTCTAAGTCCCAAACTTTTTCTAAGTGTGATAATTTTTCAAAGTCCCAATTTTTTTCTAAGTCCCAAAAATCATGACCTCCATGGGTGTGAGCCCAGTGTATGCACATGGTGTGTCCGACCTGAGGTGCCTGTGCTGGGCTAAAGGCTGATTCCTCCATGATGATTTGGCCTGTGTGTGCGTAGTAAAAATTTTTCAAAGTCCCAAAATTTTTCTAAGTCCCAAAAATCATGACCTCCATGGGTGTTAGCCCAGTGTAGGCACATAGTGTGTCCGACCTGATGTGCTTGTGCTGGGCTAGAGGCCCATTCCTCCATGATGATTTGGCCTGTGTGTGCCTAGTGAAAATTTTTCTAAGTCCCCAACTTTTTCTAAGTGTGGAAATTTTTCTAAGTCCAGAAATTTTTCTAAGTCCCCAACTTTTTCTAAGTGTGGAAATTTTTCTAAGTCCCATTTTTTTTCTAAGTCCCAAAAATCATGACCTCCATGGGTGTGAGCCCAGTGTATGCACATGGTGTGTCCGACCTGAGGTGCCTGTGCTGGGCTAAAGGCTGATTCCTCCATGATGATTTGGCCTGTGTGTGCCTAGTGAAAATTTTTCTAAGTGTGGAATTTTTTCTAAGTCCCCAACTTTTTCTAAGTGTGATAATTTTTCAAAGTCCCATTTTTTTTCTAAGTCCCAAAAATCATGACCTCCATGGGTGTTAGCCCAGTGTAGGCACATAGTGTGTCCGACCTGATGTGCTTGTGCTGGGCTAAAGGCTGATTCCTCCATGATGATTTGGCCTGTGTGTGCCTAGTAAAAATTTTTCTAAGTCCCAAAATTTTTCTAAGTCCCAAAATTTTTCTAAGTCCCAAACTTTTTCTAAGTGTGATAATTTTTCAAAGTCCCAATTTTTTTCTAAGTCCCAAAAATCATGACCTCCATGGGTGTGAGCCCAGTGTATGCACATGGTGTGTCCGACCTGAGGTGCCTGTGCTGGGCTAAAGGCTGATTCCTCCATGATGATTTGGCCTGTGTGTGCCTAGTAAAAATTTTTCAAAGTCCCAAAATTTTTCTAAGTCCCAAAAATCATGACCTCCATGGGTGTTAGCCCAGTGTATGCACATAGTGTGTCCGACCTGATGTGCTTGTGCTGGGCTAGAGGCCCATTCCTCCATGATGATTTGGCCTGTGTGTGCCTAGTGAAAATTTTTCTAAGTGTGGAATTTTTTCTAAGTCCCAAACTTTTTCTAAGTGTGATAATTTTTTCAAAGTCCCCAACTTTTTCTAAGTGTGGAAATTTCTCTAAGTCCCATTTTTTTTCAAAGTCCCAAAAATCATGACCTCCATGGGTGTGAGCCCAGTGTATGCACATGCTGTGTCCGACCTGAGGTGCCTGTGCTGGGCTAGAGGCTGATTCCTCCATGATGATTTGGCCTGTGTGTGCCTGTTGAAAATTTTTCTAAGTCCCAAACTTTTTCTAAGTGTGACAATTTTTCAAAGTCCCATTTTTTTTCTAAGTCCCAAAAATCATGACCTCCATGGGTGTAAGCCCAGTGTATGCACATAGTGTGTCCGACCTGAGGTGCTTGTGCTGGGCTAAAGGCCAATTCCTCCATGATGATTTGGCCTGTGTGTGCCTAGTGAAAATTTTTCTAAGTCCCCAACTTTTTCTAAGTGTGGAAATTTTTCTAAGTCCCCAACTTTTTCTAAGTGTGGAAATTTCTCTAAGTCCCATTTTTTTTCAAAGTCCCAAAAATCATGACCTCCATGGGTGTGAGCCCAGTGTATGCACATGCTGTGTCCGACCTGAGGTGCCTGTGCTGGGCTAGAGGCTGATTCCTCCATGATGATTTGGCCTGTGTGTGCCTGTTGAAAATTTTTCTAAGTCCCAAAATTTTTCTAAGTCCCAAAAATCATGACCTCCATGGGTGTTAGCCCAGTGTAGGCACATAGTGTGTCCGACCTGATGTGCTTGTGCTGGGCTAGAGGCCCATTCCTCCATGATGATTTGGCCTGTGTGTGCCTAGTGAAAATTTTTCTAAGTCCCCAACTTTTTCTAAGTGTGGAAATTTTTCTAAGTCCAGAAATTTTTCTAAGTCCCCAACTTTTTCTAAGTGTGGAAATTTTTCTAAGTCCCATTTTTTTTCTAAGTCCCAAAAATCATGACCTCCATGGGTGTGAGCCCAGTGTATGCACATGGTGTGTCCGACCTGAGGTGCCTGTGCTGGGCTAAAGGCTGATTCCTCCATGATGATTTGGCCTGTGTGTGCCTAGTGAAAATTTTTCTAAGTGTGGAATTTTTTCTAAGTCCCCAACTTTTTCTAAGTGTGATAATTTTTCAAAGTCCCTTTTTTTTTCTAAGTCCCAAAAATCATGACCTCCATGGGTGTTAGCCCAGTGTAGGCACATAGTGTGTCCGACCTGATGTGCTTGTGCTGGGCTAAAGGCTGATTCCTCCATGATGATTTGGCCTGTGTGTGCCTAGTAAAAATTTTTCTAAGTCCCAAAATTTTTCTAAGTCCCAAAATTTTTCTAAGTCCCAAACTTTTTCTAAGTGTGATAATTTTTCAAAGTCCCAATTTTTTTCTAAGTCCCAAAAATCATGACCTCCATGGGTGTGAGCCCAGTGTATGCACATGGTGTGTCCGACCTGAGGTGCCTGTGCTGGGCTAAAGGCTGATTCCTCCATGATGATTTGGCCTGTGTGTGCGTAGTAAAAATTTTTCAAAGTCCCAAAATTTTTCTAAGTCCCAAAAATCATGACCTCCATGGGTGTTAGCCCAGTGTAGGCACATAGTGTGTCCGACCTGATGTGCTTGTGCTGGGCTAGAGGCCCATTCCTCCATGATGATTTGGCCTGTGTGTGCCTAGTGAAAATTTTTCTAAGTCCCCAACTTTTTCTAAGTGTGGAAATTTTTCTAAGTCCAGAAATTTTTCTAAGTCCCCAACTTTTTCTAAGTGTGGAAATTTTTCTAAGTCCCATTTTTTTTCTAAGTCCCAAAAATCATGACCTCCATGGGTGTGAGCCCAGTGTATGCACATGGTGTGTCCGACCTGAGGTGCCTGTGCTGGGCTAAAGGCTGATTCCTCCATGATGATTTGGCCTGTGTGTGCCTAGTGAAAATTTTTCTAAGTGTGGAATTTTTTCTAAGTCCCCAACTTTTTCTAAGTGTGATAATTTTTCAAAGTCCCATTTTTTTTCTAAGTCCCAAAAATCATGACCTCCATGGGTGTTAGCCCAGTGTAGGCACATAGTGTGTCCGACCTGATGTGCTTGTGCTGGGCTAAAGGCTGATTCCTCCATGATGATTTGGCCTGTGTGTGCCTAGTAAAAATTTTTCTAAGTCCCAAAATTTTTCTAAGTCCCAAAATTTTTCTAAGTCCCAAACTTTTTCTAAGTGTGATAATTTTTCAAAGTCCCAATTTTTTTCTAAGTCCCAAAAATCATGACCTCCATGGGTGTGAGCCCAGTGTATGCACATGGTGTGTCCGACCTGAGGTGCCTGTGCTGGGCTAAAGGCTGATTCCTCCATGATGATTTGGCCTGTGTGTGCCTAGTAAAAATTTTTCAAAGTCCCAAAATTTTTCTAAGTCCCAAAAATCATGACCTCCATGGGTGTTAGCCCAGTGTAGGCACATAGTGTGTCCGACCTGATGTGCTTGTGCTGGGCTAGAGGCCCATTCCTCCATGATGATTTGGCCTGTGTGTGCCTAGTGAAAATTTTTCTAAGTGTGGAATTTTTTCTAAGTCCCAAACTTTTTCTAAGTGTGATAATTTTTTCAAAGTCCCCAACTTTTTCTAAGTGTGGAAATTTCTCTAAGTCCCATTTTTTTTCAAAGTCCCAAAAATCATGACCTCCATGGGTGTGAGCCCAGTGTATGCACATGCTGTGTCCGACCTGAGGTGCCTGTGCTGGGCTAGAGGCTGATTCCTCCATGATGATTTGGCCTGTGTGTGCCTGTTGAAAATTTTTCTAAGTCCCAAACTTTTTCTAAGTGTGACAATTTTTCAAAGTCCCATTTTTTTTCTAAGTCCCAAAAATCATGACCTCCATGGGTGTAAGCCCAGTGTATGCACATAGTGTGTCCGACCTGAGGTGCTTGTGCTGGGCTAAAGGCCAATTCCTCCATGATGATTTGGCCTGTGTGTGCCTAGTGAAAATTTTTCTAAGTCCCCAACTTTTTCTAAGTGTGGAAATTTTTCTAAGTCCCCAACTTTTTCTAAGTGTGGAAATTTCTCTAAGTCCCATTTTTTTTCAAAGTCCCAAAAATCATGACCTCCATGGGTGTGAGCCCAGTGTATGCACATGCTGTGTCCGACCTGAGGTGCCTGTGCTGGGCTAGAGGCTGATTCCTCCATGATGATTTGGCCTGTGTGTGCCTGTTGAAAATTTTTCTAAGTCCCAAAATTTTTCTAAGTCCCAAAAATCATGACCTCCATGGGTGTTAGCCCAGTGTAGGCACATAGTGTGTCCGACCTGATGTGCTTGTGCTGGGCTAGAGGCCCATTCCTCCATGATGATTTGGCCTGTGTGTGCCTAGTGAAAATTTTTCTAAGTCCCCAACTTTTTCTAAGTGTGGAAATTTTTCTAAGTCCAGAAATTTTTCTAAGTCCCCAACTTTTTCTAAGTGTGGAAATTTTTCTAAGTCCCATTTTTTTTCTAAGTCCCAAAAATCATGACCTCCATGGGTGTGAGCCCAGTGTATGCACATGGTGTGTCCGACCTGAGGTGCCTGTGCTGGGCTAAAGGCTGATTCCTCCATGATGATTTGGCCTGTGTGTGCCTAGTGAAAATTTTTCTAAGTGTGGAATTTTTTCTAAGTCCCCAACTTTTTCTAAGTGTGATAATTTTTCAAAGTCCCTTTTTTTTTCTAAGTCCCAAAAATCATGACCTCCATGGGTGTTAGCCCAGTGTAGGCACATAGTGTGTCCGACCTGATGTGCTTGTGCTGGGCTAAAGGCTGATTCCTCCATGATGATTTGGCCTGTGTGTGCCTAGTAAAAATTTTTCTAAGTCCCAAAATTTTTCTAAGTCCCAAAATTTTTCTAAGTCCCAAACTTTTTCTAAGTGTGATAATTTTTCTAAGTCCCATTTTTTTTCTAAGTCCCAAAAATCATGACCTCCATGGGTGTGAGCCCAGTGTATGCACATGGTGTGTCCGACCTGAGGTGCCTGTGCTGGGCTAAAGGCTGATTCCTCCATGATGATTTGGCCTGTGTGTGCGTAGTAAAAATTTTTCAAAGTCCCAAAATTTTTCTAAGTCCCAAAAATCATGACCTCCATGGGTGTTAGCCCAGTGTAGGCACATAGTGTGTCCGACCTGATGTGCTTGTGCTGGGCTAGAGGCCCATTCCTCCATGATGATTTGGCCTGTGTGTGCCTAGTGAAAATTTTTCTAAGTCCCCAACTTTTTCTAAGTGTGGAAATTTTTCTAAGTCCAGAAATTTTTCTAAGTCCCCAACTTTTTCTAAGTGTGGAAATTTTTCTAAGTCCCATTTTTTTTCTAAGTCCCAAAAATCATGACCTCCATGGGTGTGAGCCCAGTGTATGCACATGGTGTGTCCGACCTGAGGTGCCTGTGCTGGGCTAAAGGCTGATTCCTCCATGATGATTTGGCCTGTGTGTGCCTAGTGAAAATTTTTCTAAGTGTGGAATTTTTTCTAAGTCCCCAACTTTTTCTAAGTGTGATAATTTTTCAAAGTCCCATTTTTTTTCTAAGTCCCAAAAATCATGACCTCCATGGGTGTTAGCCCAGTGTAGGCACATAGTGTGTCCGACCTGATGTGCTTGTGCTGGGCTAAAGGCTGATTCCTCCATGATGATTTGGCCTGTGTGTGCCTAGTAAAAATTTTTCTAAGTCCCAAAATTTTTCTAAGTCCCAAAATTTTTCTAAGTCCCAAACTTTTTCTAAGTGTGATAATTTTTCAAAGTCCCAATTTTTTTCTAAGTCCCAAAAATCATGACCTCCATGGGTGTGAGCCCAGTGTATGCACATGGTGTGTCCGACCTGAGGTGCCTGTGCTGGGCTAAAGGCTGATTCCTCCATGATGATTTGGCCTGTGTGTGCCTAGTAAAAATTTTTCAAAGTCCCAAAATTTTTCTAAGTCCCAAAAATCATGACCTCCATGGGTGTTAGCCCAGTGTAGGCACATAGTGTGTCCGACCTGATGTGCTTGTGCTGGGCTAGAGGCCCATTCCTCCATGATGATTTGGCCTGTGTGTGCCTAGTGAAAATTTTTCTAAGTGTGGAATTTTTTCTAAGTCCCAAACTTTTTCTAAGTGTGATAATTTTTTCAAAGTCCCCAACTTTTTCTAAGTGTGGAAATTTCTCTAAGTCCCATTTTTTTTCAAAGTCCCAAAAATCATGACCTCCATGGGTGTGAGCCCAGTGTATGCACATGCTGTGTCCGACCTGAGGTGCCTGTGCTGGGCTAGAGGCTGATTCCTCCATGATGATTTGGCCTGTGTGTGCCTGTTGAAAATTTTTCTAAGTCCCAAACTTTTTCTAAGTGTGACAATTTTTCAAAGTCCCATTTTTTTTCTAAGTCCCAAAAATCATGACCTCCATGGGTGTAAGCCCAGTGTATGCACATAGTGTGTCCGACCTGAGGTGCTTGTGCTGGGCTAAAGGCCAATTCCTCCATGATGATTTGGCCTGTGTGTGCCTAGTGAAAATTTTTCTAAGTCCCCAACTTTTTCTAAGTGTGGAAATTTTTCTAAGTCCCCAACTTTTTCTAAGTGTGGAAATTTCTCTAAGTCCCATTTTTTTTCAAAGTCCCAAAAATCATGACCTCCATGGGTGTGAGCCCAGTGTATGCACATGCTGTGTCCGACCTGAGGTGCCTGTGCTGGGCTAGAGGCTGATTCCTCCATGATGATTTGGCCTGTGTGTGCCTGTTGAAAATTTTTCTAAGTCCCAAAATTTTTCTAAGTCCCAAAAATCATGACCTCCATGGGTGTTAGCCCAGTGTAGGCACATAGTGTGTCCGACCTGATGTGCTTGTGCTGGGCTAGAGGCCCATTCCTCCATGATGATTTGGCCTGTGTGTGCCTAGTGAAAATTTTTCTAAGTCCCCAACTTTTTCTAAGTGTGGAAATTTTTCTAAGTCCAGAAATTTTTCTAAGTCCCCAACTTTTTCTAAGTGTGGAAATTTTTCTAAGTCCCATTTTTTTTCTAAGTCCCAAAAATCATGACCTCCATGGGTGTGAGCCCAGTGTATGCACATGGTGTGTCCGACCTGAGGTGCCTGTGCTGGGCTAAAGGCTGATTCCTCCATGATGATTTGGCCTGTGTGTGCCTAGTGAAAATTTTTCTAAGTGTGGAATTTTTTCTAAGTCCCCAACTTTTTCTAAGTGTGATAATTTTTCAAAGTCCCTTTTTTTTTCTAAGTCCCAAAAATCATGACCTCCATGGGTGTTAGCCCAGTGTAGGCACATAGTGTGTCCGACCTGATGTGCTTGTGCTGGGCTAAAGGCTGATTCCTCCATGATGATTTGGCCTGTGTGTGCCTAGTAAAAATTTTTCTAAGTCCCAAAATTTTTCTAAGTCCCAAAATTTTTCTAAGTCCCAAACTTTTTCTAAGTGTGATAATTTTTCTAAGTCCCATTTTTTTTCTAAGTCCCAAAAATCATGACCTCCATGGGTGTGAGCCCAGTGTATGCACATGGTGTGTCCGACCTGAGGTGCCTGTGCTGGGCTAAAGGCTGATTCCTCCATGATGATTTGGCCTGTGTGTGCGTAGTAAAAATTTTTCAAAGTCCCAAAATTTTTCTAAGTCCCAAAAATCATGACCTCCATGGGTGTTAGCCCAGTGTAGGCACATAGTGTGTCCGACCTGATGTGCTTGTGCTGGGCTAGAGGCCCATTCCTCCATGATGATTTGGCCTGTGTGTGCCTAGTGAAAATTTTTCTAAGTCCCCAACTTTTTCTAAGTGTGGAAATTTTTCTAAGTCCAGAAATTTTTCTAAGTCCCCAACTTTTTCTAAGTGTGGAAATTTTTCTAAGTCCCATTTTTTTTCTAAGTCCCAAAAATCATGACCTCCATGGGTGTGAGCCCAGTGTATGCACATGGTGTGTCCGACCTGAGGTGCCTGTGCTGGGCTAAAGGCTGATTCCTCCATGATGATTTGGCCTGTGTGTGCCTAGTGAAAATTTTTCTAAGTGTGGAATTTTTTCTAAGTCCCCAACTTTTTCTAAGTGTGATAATTTTTCAAAGTCCCATTTTTTTTCTAAGTCCCAAAAATCATGACCTCCATGGGTGTTAGCCCAGTGTAGGCACTTAGTGTGTCCGACCTGAGGTGCTTGTGCTGGGCTAAAGGCTGATTCCTCCATGATGATTTGGCCTGTGTGTGCCTAGTAAAAAAATTTTCTAAGTCCCAAAATTTTTCTAAGTCCCAAAATTTTTCTAAGTCCCCAACTTTTTCTCAGTGTGATAATTTTTCAAAGTCCCAATTTTTTTCTAAGTCCCAAAAATCATGACCTCCATGGGTGTGAGCCCAGTGTATGCACATGGTGTGTCCGACCTGAGGTGCCTGTGCTGGGCTAAAGGCTGATTCCTCCATGATGATTTGGCCTGTGTGTGCCTAGTGAAAATTTTTCTAAGTGTGGAATTTTTTCTAAGTCCCCAACTTTTTCTAAGTGTGATAATTTTTCAAAGTCCCATTTTTTTTCTAAGTCCCAAAAATCATGACCTCCATGGGTGTTAGCCCAGTGTAGGCACATAGTGTGTCCGACCTGATGTGCTTGTGCTGGGCTAAAGGCTGATTCCTCCATGATGATTTGGCCTGTGTGTGCCTAGTAAAAATTTTTCTAAGTCCCAAAATTTTTCTAAGTCCCAAAATTTTTCTAAGTCCCAAACTTTTTCTAAGTGTGATAATTTTTCAAAGTCCCAATTTTTTTCTAAGTCCCAAAAATCATGACCTCCATGGGTGTGAGCCCAGTGTATGCACATGGTGTGTCCGACCTGAGGTGCCTGTGCTGGGCTAAAGGCTGATTCCTCCATGATGATTTGGCCTGTGTGTGCCTAGTAAAAATTTTTCAAAGTCCCAAAATTTTTCTAAGTCCCAAAAATCATGACCTCCATGGGTGTTAGCCCAGTGTAGGCACATAGTGTGTCCGACCTGATGTGCTTGTGCTGGGCTAGAGGCCCATTCCTCCATGATGATTTGGCCTGTGTGTGCCTAGTGAAAATTTTTCTAAGTGTGGAATTTTTTCTAAGTCCCAAACTTTTTCTAAGTGTGATAATTTTTTCAAAGTCCCCAACTTTTTCTAAGTGTGGAAATTTCTCTAAGTCCCATTTTTTTTCAAAGTCCCAAAAATCATGACCTCCATGGGTGTGAGCCCAGTGTATGCACATGCTGTGTCCGACCTGAGGTGCCTGTGCTGGGCTAGAGGCTGATTCCTCCATGATGATTTGGCCTGTGTGTGCCTGTTGAAAATTTTTCTAAGTCCCAAACTTTTTCTAAGTGTGACAATTTTTCAAAGTCCCATTTTTTTTCTAAGTCCCAAAAATCATGACCTCCATGGGTGTAAGCCCAGTGTATGCACATAGTGTGTCCGACCTGAGGTGCTTGTGCTGGGCTAAAGGCCAATTCCTCCATGATGATTTGGCCTGTGTGTGCCTAGTGAAAATTTTTCTAAGTCCCCAACTTTTTCTAAGTGTGGAAATTTTTCTAAGTCCCCAACTTTTTCTAAGTGTGGAAATTTCTCTAAGTCCCATTTTTTTTCAAAGTCCCAAAAATCATGACCTCCATGGGTGTGAGCCCAGTGTATGCACATGCTGTGTCCGACCTGAGGTGCCTGTGCTGGGCTAGAGGCTGATTCCTCCATGATGATTTGGCCTGTGTGTGCCTGTTGAAAATTTTTCTAAGTCCCAAAATTTTTCTAAGTCCCAAAAATCATGACCTCCATGGGTGTTAGCCCAGTGTAGGCACATAGTGTGTCCGACCTGATGTGCTTGTGCTGGGCTAGAGGCCCATTCCTCCATGATGATTTGGCCTGTGTGTGCCTAGTGAAAATTTTTCTAAGTCCCCAACTTTTTCTAAGTGTGGAAATTTTTCTAAGTCCAGAAATTTTTCTAAGTCCCCAACTTTTTCTAAGTGTGGAAATTTTTCTAAGTCCCATTTTTTTTCTAAGTCCCAAAAATCATGACCTCCATGGGTGTGAGCCCAGTGTATGCACATGGTGTGTCCGACCTGAGGTGCCTGTGCTGGGCTAAAGGCTGATTCCTCCATGATGATTTGGCCTGTGTGTGCCTAGTGAAAATTTTTCTAAGTGTGGAATTTTTTCTAAGTCCCCAACTTTTTCTAAGTGTGATAATTTTTCAAAGTCCCTTTTTTTTTCTAAGTCCCAAAAATCATGACCTCCATGGGTGTTAGCCCAGTGTAGGCACATAGTGTGTCCGACCTGATGTGCTTGTGCTGGGCTAAAGGCTGATTCCTCCATGATGATTTGGCCTGTGTGTGCCTAGTAAAAATTTTTCTAAGTCCCAAAATTTTTCTAAGTCCCAAAATTTTTCTAAGTCCCAAACTTTTTCTAAGTGTGATAATTTTTCAAAGTCCCAATTTTTTTCTAAGTCCCAAAAATCATGACCTCCATGGGTGTGAGCCCAGTGTATGCACATGGTGTGTCCGACCTGAGGTGCCTGTGCTGGGCTAAAGGCTGATTCCTCCATGATGATTTGGCCTGTGTGTGCCTAGTAAAAATTTTTCAAAGTCCCAAAATTTTTCTAAGTCCCAAAAATCATGACCTCCATGGGTGTTAGCCCAGTGTAGGCACATAGTGTGTCCGACCTGATGTGCTTGTGCTGGGCTAGAGGCCCATTCCTCCATGATGATTTGGCCTGTGTGTGCCTAGTGAAAATTTTTCTAAGTGTGGAATTTTTTCTAAGTCCCAAACTTTTTCTAAGTGTGATAATTTTTTCAAAGTCCCCAACTTTTTCTAAGTGTGGAAATTTCTCTAAGTCCCATTTTTTTTCAAAGTCCCAAAAATCATGACCTCCATGGGTGTGAGCCCAGTGTATGCACATGCTGTGTCCGACCTGAGGTGCCTGTGCTGGGCTAGAGGCTGATTCCTCCATGATGATTTGGCCTGTGTGTGCCTGTTGAAAATTTTTCTAAGTCCCAAACTTTTTCTAAGTGTGACAATTTTTCAAAGTCCCATTTTTTTTCTAAGTCCCAAAAATCATGACCTCCATGGGTGTAAGCCCAGTGTATGCACATAGTGTGTCCAACCTGAGGTGCTTGTGCTGGGCTAAAGGCCAATTCCTCCATGATGATTTGGCCTGTGTGTGCCTAGTGAAAATTTTTCTAAGTCCCCAACTTTTTCTAAGTGTGGAAATTTTTCTAAGTCCCCAACTTTTTCTAAGTGTGGAAATTTCTCTAAGTCCCATTTTTTTTCAAAGTCCCAAAAATCATGACCTCCATGGGTGTGAGCCCAGTGTATGCACATGCTGTGTCCGACCTGAGGTGCCTGTGCTGGGCTAGAGGCTGATTCCTCCATGATGATTTGGCCTGTGTGTGCCTGTTGAAAATTTTTCTAAGTCCCAAAATTTTTCTAAGTCCCAAAAATCATGACCTCCATGGGTGTTAGCCCAGTGTAGGCACATAGTGTGTCCGACCTGATGTGCTTGTGCTGGGCTAGAGGCCCATTCCTCCATGATGATTTGGCCTGTGTGTGCCTAGTGAAAATTTTTCTAAGTCCCCAACTTTTTCTAAGTGTGGAAATTTTTCTAAGTCCAGAAATTTTTCTAAGTCCCCAACTTTTTCTAAGTGTGGAAATTTTTCTAAGTCCCATTTTTTTTCTAAGTCCCAAAAATCATGACCTCCATGGGTGTGAGCCCAGTGTATGCACATGGTGTGTCCGACCTGAGGTGCCTGTGCTGGGCTAAAGGCTGATTCCTCCATGATGATTTGGCCTGTGTGTGCCTAGTGAAAATTTTTCTAAGTGTGGAATTTTTTCTAAGTCCCCAACTTTTTCTAAGTGTGATAATTTTTCAAAGTCCCTTTTTTTTTCTAAGTCCCAAAAATCATGACCTCCATGGGTGTTAGCCCAGTGTAGGCACATAGTGTGTCCGACCTGATGTGCTTGTGCTGGGCTAAAGGCTGATTCCTCCATGATGATTTGGCCTGTGTGTGCCTAGTAAAAATTTTTCTAAGTCCCAAAATTTTTCTAAGTCCCAAAATTTTTCTAAGTCCCCAACTTTTTCTAAGTGTGATAATTTTTCAAAGTCCCAATTTTTTTCTAAGTCCCAAAAATCATGACCTCCATGGGTGTGAGCCCAGTGTATGCACATGGTGTGTCCGACCTGAGGTGCCTGTGCTGGGCTAAAGGCTGATTCCTCCATGATGATTTGGCCTGTGTGTGCGTAGTAAAAATTTTTCAAAGTCCCAAAATTTTTCTAAGTCCCAAAAATCATGACCTCCATGGGTGTTAGCCCAGTGTAGGCACATAGTGTGTCCGACCTGATGTGCTTGTGCTGGGCTAG
This sequence comes from Clarias gariepinus, assembly GCF_024256425.1. Taxonomy (NCBI): domain Eukaryota; kingdom Metazoa; phylum Chordata; class Actinopteri; order Siluriformes; family Clariidae; genus Clarias; species Clarias gariepinus. Next base: position 268,308 of record NC_071126.1, on the reverse strand, counting down.
AGGCCCATTCCTCCATGATGATTTGGCCTGTGTGTGCCTAGTGAAAATTTTTCTAAGTCCCCAACTTTTTCTAAGTGTGGAAATTTTTCTAAGTCCAGAAATTTTTCTAAGTCCCCAACTTTTTCTAAGTGTGGAAATTTTTCTAAGTCCCATTTTTTTTCTAAGTCCCAAAAATCATGACCTCCATGGGTGTGAGCCCAGTGTATGCACATGGTGTGTCCGACCTGAGGTGCCTGTGCTGGGCTAAAGGCTGATTCCTCCATGATGATTTGGCCTGTGTGTGCCTAGTGAAAATTTTTCTAAGTGTGGAATTTTTTCTAAGTCCCCAACTTTTTCTAAGTGTGATAATTTTTCAAAGTCCCTTTTTTTTTCTAAGTCCCAAAAATCATGACCTCCATGGGTGTTAGCCCAGTGTAGGCACATAGTGTGTCCGACCTGATGTGCTTGTGCTGGGCTAAAGGCTGATTCCTCCATGATGATTTGGCCTGTGTGTGCCTAGTAAAAATTTTTCTAAGTCCCAAAATTTTTCTAAGTCCCAAAAATCATGACCTCCATGGGTGTTAGCCCAGTGTAGGCACATAGTGTGTCCGACCTGATGTGCTTGTGCTGGGCTAGAGGCCCATTCCTCCATGATGATTTGGCCTGTGTGTGCCTAGTGAAAATTTTTCTAAGTGTGGAATTTTTTCTAAGTCCCAAACTTTTTCTAAGTGTGATAATTTTTTCAAAGTCCCCAACTTTTTCTAAGTGTGGAAATTTCTCTAAGTCCCATTTTTTTTCAAAGTCCCAAAAATCATGACCTCCATGGGTGTGAGCCCAGTGTATGCACATGCTGTGTCCGACCTGAGGTGCCTGTGCTGGGCTAGAGGCTGATTCCTCCATGATGATTTGGCCTGTGTGTGCCTGTTGAAAATTTTTCTAAGTCCCAAACTTTTTCTAAGTGTGACAATTTTTCAAAGTCCCATTTTTTTTCTAAGTCCCAAAAATCATGACCTCCATGGGTGTAAGCCCAGTGTATGCACATAGTGTGTCCGACCTGAGGTGCTTGTGCTGGGCTAAAGGCCAATTCCTCCATGATGATTTGGCCTGTGTGTGCCTAGTGAAAATTTTTCTAAGTCCCCAACTTTTTCTAAGTGTGGAAATTTTTCTAAGTCCCCAACTTTTTCTAAGTGTGGAAATTTCTCTAAGTCCCATTTTTTTTCAAAGTCCCAAAAATCATGACCTCCATGGGTGTGAGCCCAGTGTATGCACATGCTGTGTCCGACCTGAGGTGCCTGTGCTGGGCTAGAGGCTGATTCCTCCATGATGATTTGGCCTGTGTGTGCCTGTTGAAAATTTTTCTAAGTCCCAAAATTTTTCTAAGTCCCAAAAATCATGACCTCCATGGGTGTTAGCCCAGTGTAGGCACATAGTGTGTCCGACCTGATGTGCTTGTGCTGGGCTAGAGGCCCATTCCTCCATGATGATTTGGCCTGTGTGTGCCTAGTGAAAATTTTTCTAAGTCCCCAACTTTTTCTAAGTGTGGAAATTTTTCTAAGTCCAGAAATTTTTCTAAGTCCCCAACTTTTTCTAAGTGTGGAAATTTTTCTAAGTCCCATTTTTTTTCTAAGTCCCAAAAATCATGACCTCCATGGGTGTGAGCCCAGTGTATGCACATGGTGTGTCCGACCTGAGGTGCCTGTGCTGGGCTAAAGGCTGATTCCTCCATGATGATTTGGCCTGTGTGTGCCTAGTGAAAATTTTTCTAAGTGTGGAATTTTTTCTAAGTCCCCAACTTTTTCTAAGTGTGATAATTTTTCAAAGTCCCTTTTTTTTTCTAAGTCCCAAAAATCATGACCTCCATGGGTGTTAGCCCAGTGTAGGCACATAGTGTGTCCGACCTGATGTGCTTGTGCTGGGCTAAAGGCTGATTCCTCCATGATGATTTGGCCTGTGTGTGCCTAGTAAAAATTTTTCTAAGTCCCAAAATTTTTCTAAGTCCCAAAATTTTTCTAAGTCCCAAACTTTTTCTAAGTGTGATAATTTTTCAAAGTCCCAATTTTTTTCTAAGTCCCAAAAATCATGACCTCCATGGGTGTGAGCCCAGTGTATGCACATGGTGTGTCCGACCTGAGGTGCCTGTGCTGGGCTAAAGGCTGATTCCTCCATGATGATTTGGCCTGTGTGTGCGTAGTAAAAATTTTTCAAAGTCCCAAAATTTTTCTAAGTCCCAAAAATCATGACCTCCATGGGTGTTAGCCCAGTGTAGGCACATAGTGTGTCCGACCTGATGTGCTTGTGCTGGGCTAGAGGCCCATTCCTCCATGATGATTTGGCCTGTGTGTGCCTAGTGAAAATTTTTCTAAGTCCCCAACTTTTTCTAAGTGTGGAAATTTTTCTAAGTCCAGAAATTTTTCTAAGTCCCCAACTTTTTCTAAGTGTGGAAATTTTTCTAAGTCCCATTTTTTTTCTAAGTCCCAAAAATCATGACCTCCATGGGTGTGAGCCCAGTGTATGCACATGGTGTGTCCGACCTGAGGTGCCTGTGCTGGGCTAAAGGCTGATTCCTCCATGATGATTTGGCCTGTGTGTGCCTAGTGAAAATTTTTCTAAGTGTGGAATTTTTTCTAAGTCCCCAACTTTTTCTAAGTGTGATAATTTTTCAAAGTCCCTTTTTTTTTCTAAGTCCCAAAAATCATGACCTCCATGGGTGTTAGCCCAGTGTAGGCACATAGTGTGTCCGACCTGATGTGCTTGTGCTGGGCTAAAGGCTGATTCCTCCATGATGATTTGGCCTGTGTGTGCCTAGTAAAAATTTTTCTAAGTCCCAAAATTTTTCTAAGTCCCAAAATTTTTCTAAGTCCCAAACTTTTTCTAAGTGTGATAATTTTTCAAAGTCCCAATTTTTTTCTAAGTCCCAAAAATCATGACCTCCATGGGTGTGAGCCCAGTGTATGCACATGGTGTGTCCGACCTGAGGTGCCTGTGCTGGGCTAAAGGCTGATTCCTCCATGATGATTTGGCCTGTGTGTGCGTAGTAAAAATTTTTCAAAGTCCCAAAATTTTTCTAAGTCCCAAAAATCATGACCTCCATGGGTGTTAGCCCAGTGTAGGCACATAGTGTGTCCGACCTGATGTGCTTGTGCTGGGCTAGAGGCCCATTCCTCCATGATGATTTGGCCTGTGTGTGCCTAGTGAAAATTTTTCTAAGTCCCCAACTTTTTCTAAGTGTGGAAATTTTTCTAAGTCCAGAAATTTTTCTAAGTCCCCAACTTTTTCTAAGTGTGGAAATTTTTCTAAGTCCCATTTTTTTTCTAAGTCCCAAAAATCATGACCTCCATGGGTGTGAGCCCAGTGTATGCACATGGTGTGTCCGACCTGAGGTGCCTGTGCTGGGCTAAAGGCTGATTCCTCCATGATGATTTGGCCTGTGTGTGCCTAGTGAAAATTTTTCTAAGTGTGGAATTTTTTCTAAGTCCCCAACTTTTTCTAAGTGTGATAATTTTTCAAAGTCCCATTTTTTTTCTAAGTCCCAAAAATCATGACCTCCATGGGTGTTAGCCCAGTGTAGGCACTTAGTGTGTCCGACCTGAGGTGCTTGTGCTGGGCTAAAGGCTGATTCCTCCATGATGATTTGGCCTGTGTGTGCCTAGTAAAAAAATTTTCTAAGTCCCAAAATTTTTCTAAGTCCCAAAATTTTTCTAAGTCCCCAACTTTTTCTCAGTGTGATAATTTTTCAAAGTCCCAATTTTTTTCTAAGTCCCAAAAATCATGACCTCCATGGGTGTGAGCCCAGTGTATGCACATGGTGTGTCCGACCTGAGGTGCCTGTGCTGGGCTAAAGGCTGATTCCTCCATGATGATTTGGCCTGTGTGTGCCTAGTGAAAATTTTTCTAAGTGTGGAATTTTTTCTAAGTCCCCAACTTTTTCTAAGTGTGATAATTTTTCAAAGTCCCATTTTTTTTCTAAGTCCCAAAAATCATGACCTCCATGGGTGTTAGCCCAGTGTAGGCACATAGTGTGTCCGACCTGATGTGCTTGTGCTGGGCTAAAGGCTGATTCCTCCATGATGATTTGGCCTGTGTGTGCCTAGTAAAAATTTTTCTAAGTCCCAAAATTTTTCTAAGTCCCAAAATTTTTCTAAGTCCCAAACTTTTTCTAAGTGTGATAATTTTTCAAAGTCCCAATTTTTTTCTAAGTCCCAAAAATCATGACCTCCATGGGTGTGAGCCCAGTGTATGCACATGGTGTGTCCGACCTGAGGTGCCTGTGCTGGGCTAAAGGCTGATTCCTCCATGATGATTTGGCCTGTGTGTGCCTAGTAAAAATTTTTCAAAGTCCCAAAATTTTTCTAAGTCCCAAAAATCATGACCTCCATGGGTGTTAGCCCAGTGTAGGCACATAGTGTGTCCGACCTGATGTGCTTGTGCTGGGCTAGAGGCCCATTCCTCCATGATGATTTGGCCTGTGTGTGCCTAGTGAAAATTTTTCTAAGTGTGGAATTTTTTCTAAGTCCCAAACTTTTTCTAAGTGTGATAATTTTTTCAAAGTCCCCAACTTTTTCTAAGTGTGGAAATTTCTCTAAGTCCCATTTTTTTTCAAAGTCCCAAAAATCATGACCTCCATGGGTGTGAGCCCAGTGTATGCACATGCTGTGTCCGACCTGAGGTGCCTGTGCTGGGCTAGAGGCTGATTCCTCCATGATGATTTGGCCTGTGTGTGCCTGTTGAAAATTTTTCTAAGTCCCAAACTTTTTCTAAGTGTGACAATTTTTCAAAGTCCCATTTTTTTTCTAAGTCCCAAAAATCATGACCTCCATGGGTGTAAGCCCAGTGTATGCACATAGTGTGTCCGACCTGAGGTGCTTGTGCTGGGCTAAAGGCCAATTCCTCCATGATGATTTGGCCTGTGTGTGCCTAGTGAAAATTTTTCTAAGTCCCCAACTTTTTCTAAGTGTGGAAATTTTTCTAAGTCCCCAACTTTTTCTAAGTGTGGAAATTTCTCTAAGTCCCATTTTTTTTCAAAGTCCCAAAAATCATGACCTCCATGGGTGTGAGCCCAGTGTATGCACATGCTGTGTCCGACCTGAGGTGCCTGTGCTGGGCTAGAGGCTGATTCCTCCATGATGATTTGGCCTGTGTGTGCCTGTTGAAAATTTTTCTAAGTCCCAAAATTTTTCTAAGTCCCAAAAATCATGACCTCCATGGGTGTTAGCCCAGTGTAGGCACATAGTGTGTCCGACCTGATGTGCTTGTGCTGGGCTAGAGGCCCATTCCTCCATGATGATTTGGCCTGTGTGTGCCTAGTGAAAATTTTTCTAAGTCCCCAACTTTTTCTAAGTGTGGAAATTTTTCTAAGTCCAGAAATTTTTCTAAGTCCCCAACTTTTTCTAAGTGTGGAAATTTTTCTAAGTCCCATTTTTTTTCTAAGTCCCAAAAATCATGACCTCCATGGGTGTGAGCCCAGTGTATGCACATGGTGTGTCCGACCTGAGGTGCCTGTGCTGGGCTAAAGGCTGATTCCTCCATGATGATTTGGCCTGTGTGTGCCTAGTGAAAATTTTTCTAAGTGTGGAATTTTTTCTAAGTCCCCAACTTTTTCTAAGTGTGATAATTTTTCAAAGTCCCTTTTTTTTTCTAAGTCCCAAAAATCATGACCTCCATGGGTGTTAGCCCAGTGTAGGCACATAGTGTGTCCGACCTGATGTGCTTGTGCTGGGCTAAAGGCTGATTCCTCCATGATGATTTGGCCTGTGTGTGCCTAGTAAAAATTTTTCTAAGTCCCAAAATTTTTCTAAGTCCCAAAATTTTTCTAAGTCCCAAACTTTTTCTAAGTGTGATAATTTTTCAAAGTCCCAATTTTTTTCTAAGTCCCAAAAATCATGACCTCCATGGGTGTGAGCCCAGTGTATGCACATGGTGTGTCCGACCTGAGGTGCCTGTGCTGGGCTAAAGGCTGATTCCTCCATGATGATTTGGCCTGTGTGTGCGTAGTAAAAATTTTTCAAAGTCCCAAAATTTTTCTAAGTCCCAAAAATCATGACCTCCATGGGTGTTAGCCCAGTGTAGGCACATAGTGTGTCCGACCTGATGTGCTTGTGCTGGGCTAGAGGCCCATTCCTCCATGATGATTTGGCCTGTGTGTGCCTAGTGAAAATTTTTCTAAGTCCCCAACTTTTTCTAAGTGTGGAAATTTTTCTAAGTCCAGAAATTTTTCTAAGTCCCCAACTTTTTCTAAGTGTGGAAATTTTTCTAAGTCCCATTTTTTTTCTAAGTCCCAAAAATCATGACCTCCATGGGTGTGAGCCCAGTGTATGCACATGGTGTGTCCGACCTGAGGTGCCTGTGCTGGGCTAAAGGCTGATTCCTCCATGATGATTTGGCCTGTGTGTGCCTAGTGAAAATTTTTCTAAGTGTGGAATTTTTTCTAAGTCCCCAACTTTTTCTAAGTGTGATAATTTTTCAAAGTCCCATTTTTTTTCTAAGTCCCAAAAATCATGACCTCCATGGGTGTTAGCCCAGTGTAGGCACATAGTGTGTCCGACCTGATGTGCTTGTGCTGGGCTAAAGGCTGATTCCTCCATGATGATTTGGCCTGTGTGTGCCTAGTAAAAATTTTTCTAAGTCCCAAAATTTTTCTAAGTCCCAAAATTTTTCTAAGTCCCAAACTTTTTCTAAGTGTGATAATTTTTCAAAGTCCCAATTTTTTTCTAAGTCCCAAAAATCATGACCTCCATGGGTGTGAGCCCAGTGTATGCACATGGTGTGTCCGACCTGAGGTGCCTGTGCTGGGCTAAAGGCTGATTCCTCCATGATGATTTGGCCTGTGTGTGCCTAGTAAAAATTTTTCAAAGTCCCAAAATTTTTCTAAGTCCCAAAAATCATGACCTCCATGGGTGTTAGCCCAGTGTAGGCACATAGTGTGTCCGACCTGATGTGCTTGTGCTGGGCTAGAGGCCCATTCCTCCATGATGATTTGGCCTGTGTGTGCCTAGTGAAAATTTTTCTAAGTGTGGAATTTTTTCTAAGTCCCAAACTTTTTCTAAGTGTGATAATTTTTTCAAAGTCCCCAACTTTTTCTAAGTGTGGAAATTTCTCTAAGTCCCATTTTTTTTCAAAGTCCCAAAAATCATGACCTCCATGGGTGTGAGCCCAGTGTATGCACATGCTGTGTCCGACCTGAGGTGCCTGTGCTGGGCTAGAGGCTGATTCCTCCATGATGATTTGGCCTGTGTGTGCCTGTTGAAAATTTTTCTAAGTCCCAAACTTTTTCTAAGTGTGACAATTTTTCAAAGTCCCATTTTTTTTCTAAGTCCCAAAAATCATGACCTCCATGGGTGTAAGCCCAGTGTATGCACATAGTGTGTCCGACCTGAGGTGCTTGTGCTGGGCTAAAGGCCAATTCCTCCATGATGATTTGGCCTGTGTGTGCCTAGTGAAAATTTTTCTAAGTCCCCAACTTTTTCTAAGTGTGGAAATTTTTCTAAGTCCCCAACTTTTTCTAAGTGTGGAAATTTCTCTAAGTCCCATTTTTTTTCAAAGTCCCAAAAATCATGACCTCCATGGGTGTGAGCCCAGTGTATGCACATGCTGTGTCCGACCTGAGGTGCCTGTGCTGGGCTAGAGGCTGATTCCTCCATGATGATTTGGCCTGTGTGTGCCTGTTGAAAATTTTTCTAAGTCCCAAAATTTTTCTAAGTCCCAAAAATCATGACCTCCATGGGTGTTAGCCCAGTGTAGGCACATAGTGTGTCCGACCTGATGTGCTTGTGCTGGGCTAGAGGCCCATTCCTCCATGATGATTTGGCCTGTGTGTGCCTAGTGAAAATTTTTCTAAGTCCCCAACTTTTTCTAAGTGTGGAAATTTTTCTAAGTCCAGAAATTTTTCTAAGTCCCCAACTTTTTCTAAGTGTGGAAATTTTTCTAAGTCCCATTTTTTTTCTAAGTCCCAAAAATCATGACCTCCATGGGTGTGAGCCCAGTGTATGCACATGGTGTGTCCGACCTGAGGTGCCTGTGCTGGGCTAAAGGCTGATTCCTCCATGATGATTTGGCCTGTGTGTGCCTAGTGAAAATTTTTCTAAGTGTGGAATTTTTTCTAAGTCCCCAACTTTTTCTAAGTGTGATAATTTTTCAAAGTCCCTTTTTTTTTCTAAGTCCCAAAAATCATGACCTCCATGGGTGTTAGCCCAGTGTAGGCACATAGTGTGTCCGACCTGATGTGCTTGTGCTGGGCTAAAGGCTGATTCCTCCATGATGATTTGGCCTGTGTGTGCCTAGTAAAAATTTTTCTAAGTCCCAAAATTTTTCTAAGTCCCAAAATTTTTCTAAGTCCCAAACTTTTTCTAAGTGTGATAATTTTTCAAAGTCCCAATTTTTTTCTAAGTCCCAAAAATCATGACCTCCATGGGTGTGAGCCCAGTGTATGCACATGGTGTGTCCGACCTGAGGTGCCTGTGCTGGGCTAAAGGCTGATTCCTCCATGATGATTTGGCCTGTGTGTGCGTAGTAAAAATTTTTCAAAGTCCCAAAATTTTTCTAAGTCCCAAAAATCATGACCTCCATGGGTGTTAGCCCAGTGTAGGCACATAGTGTGTCCGACCTGATGTGCTTGTGCTGGGCTAGAGGCCCATTCCTCCATGATGATTTGGCCTGTGTGTGCCTAGTGAAAATTTTTCTAAGTCCCCAACTTTTTCTAAGTGTGGAAATTTTTCTAAGTCCAGAAATTTTTCTAAGTCCCCAACTTTTTCTAAGTGTGGAAATTTTTCTAAGTCCCATTTTTTTTCTAAGTCCCAAAAATCATGACCTCCATGGGTGTGAGCCCAGTGTATGCACATGGTGTGTCCGACCTGAGGTGCCTGTGCTGGGCTAAAGGCTGATTCCTCCATGATGATTTGGCCTGTGTGTGCCTAGTGAAAATTTTTCTAAGTGTGGAATTTTTTCTAAGTCCCCAACTTTTTCTAAGTGTGATAATTTTTCAAAGTCCCTTTTTTTTTCTAAGTCCCAAAAATCATGACCTCCATGGGTGTTAGCCCAGTGTAGGCACATAGTGTGTCCGACCTGATGTGCTTGTGCTGGGCTAAAGGCTGATTCCTCCATGATGATTTGGCCTGTGTGTGCCTAGTAAAAATTTTTCTAAGTCCCAAAATTTTTCTAAGTCCCAAAATTTTTCTAAGTCCCAAACTTTTTCTAAGTGTGATAATTTTTCAAAGTCCCAATTTTTTTCTAAGTCCCAAAAATCATGACCTCCATGGGTGTGAGCCCAGTGTATGCACATGGTGTGTCCGACCTGAGGTGCCTGTGCTGGGCTAAAGGCTGATTCCTCCATGATGATTTGGCCTGTGTGTGCGTAGTAAAAATTTTTCAAAGTCCCAAAATTTTTCTAAGTCCCAAAAATCATGACCTCCATGGGTGTTAGCCCAGTGTAGGCACATAGTGTGTCCGACCTGATGTGCTTGTGCTGGGCTAGAGGCCCATTCCTCCATGATGATTTGGCCTGTGTGTGCCTAGTGAAAATTTTTCTAAGTCCCCAACTTTTTCTAAGTGTGGAAATTTTTCTAAGTCCAGAAATTTTTCTAAGTCCCCAACTTTTTCTAAGTGTGGAAATTTTTCTAAGTCCCATTTTTTTTCTAAGTCCCAAAAATCATGACCTCCATGGGTGTGAGCCCAGTGTATGCACATGGTGTGTCCGACCTGAGGTGCCTGTGCTGGGCTAAAGGCTGATTCCTCCATGATGATTTGGCCTGTGTGTGCCTAGTGAAAATTTTTCTAAGTGTGGAATTTTTTCTAAGTCCCCAACTTTTTCTAAGTGTGATAATTTTTCAAAGTCCCATTTTTTTTCTAAGTCCCAAAAATCATGACCTCCATGGGTGTTAGCCCAGTGTAGGCACTTAGTGTGTCCGACCTGAGGTGCTTGTGCTGGGCTAAAGGCTGATTCCTCCATGATGATTTGGCCTGTGTGTGCCTAGTAAAAAAATTTTCTAAGTCCCAAAATTTTTCTAAGTCCCAAAATTTTTCTAAGTCCCCAACTTTTTCTCAGTGTGATAATTTTTCAAAGTCCCAATTTTTTTCTAAGTCCCAAAAATCATGACCTCCATGGGTGTGAGCCCAGTGTATGCACATGGTGTGTCCGACCTGAGGTGCCTGTGCTGGGCTAAAGGCTGATTCCTCCATGATGATTTGGCCTGTGTGTGCCTAGTGAAAATTTTTCTAAGTGTGGAATTTTTTCTAAGTCCCCAACTTTTTCTAAGTGTGATAATTTTTCAAAGTCCCATTTTTTTTCTAAGTCCCAAAAATCATGACCTCCATGGGTGTTAGCCCAGTGTAGGCACATAGTGTGTCCGACCTGATGTGCTTGTGCTGGGCTAAAGGCTGATTCCTCCATGATGATTTGGCCTGTGTGTGCCTAGTAAAAATTTTTCTAAGTCCCAAAATTTTTCTAAGTCCCAAAATTTTTCTAAGTCCCAAACTTTTTCTAAGTGTGATAATTTTTCAAAGTCCCAATTTTTTTCTAAGTCCCAAAAATCATGACCTCCATGGGTGTGAGCCCAGTGTATGCACATGGTGTGTCCGACCTGAGGTGCCTGTGCTGGGCTAAAGGCTGATTCCTCCATGATGATTTGGCCTGTGTGTGCCTAGTAAAAATTTTTCAAAGTCCCAAAATTTTTCTAAGTCCCAAAAATCATGACCTCCATGGGTGTTAGCCCAGTGTAGGCACATAGTGTGTCCGACCTGATGTGCTTGTGCTGGGCTAGAGGCCCATTCCTCCATGATGATTTGGCCTGTGTGTGCCTAGTGAAAATTTTTCTAAGTGTGGAATTTTTTCTAAGTCCCAAACTTTTTCTAAGTGTGATAATTTTTTCAAAGTCCCCAACTTTTTCTAAGTGTGGAAATTTCTCTAAGTCCCATTTTTTTTCAAAGTCCCAAAAATCATGACCTCCATGGGTGTGAGCCCAGTGTATGCACATGCTGTGTCCGACCTGAGGTGCCTGTGCTGGGCTAGAGGCTGATTCCTCCATGATGATTTGGCCTGTGTGTGCCTGTTGAAAATTTTTCTAAGTCCCAAACTTTTTCTAAGTGTGACAATTTTTCAAAGTCCCATTTTTTTTCTAAGTCCCAAAAATCATGACCTCCATGGGTGTAAGCCCAGTGTATGCACATAGTGTGTCCGACCTGAGGTGCTTGTGCTGGGCTAAAGGCCAATTCCTCCATGATGATTTGGCCTGTGTGTGCCTAGTGAAAATTTTTCTAAGTCCCCAACTTTTTCTAAGTGTGGAAATTTTTCTAAGTCCCCAACTTTTTCTAAGTGTGGAAATTTCTCTAAGTCCCATTTTTTTTCAAAGTCCCAAAAATCATGACCTCCATGGGTGTGAGCCCAGTGTATGCACATGCTGTGTCCGACCTGAGGTGCCTGTGCTGGGCTAGAGGCTGATTCCTCCATGATGATTTGGCCTGTGTGTGCCTGTTGAAAATTTTTCTAAGTCCCAAAATTTTTCTAAGTCCCAAAAATCATGACCTCCATGGGTGTTAGCCCAGTGTAGGCACATAGTGTGTCCGACCTGATGTGCTTGTGCTGGGCTAGAGGCCCATTCCTCCATGATGATTTGGCCTGTGTGTGCCTAGTGAAAATTTTTCTAAGTCCCCAACTTTTTCTAAGTGTGGAAATTTTTCTAAGTCCAGAAATTTTTCTAAGTCCCCAACTTTTTCTAAGTGTGGAAATTTTTCTAAGTCCCATTTTTTTTCTAAGTCCCAAAAATCATGACCTCCATGGGTGTGAGCCCAGTGTATGCACATGGTGTGTCCGACCTGAGGTGCCTGTGCTGGGCTAAAGGCTGATTCCTCCATGATGATTTGGCCTGTGTGTGCCTAGTGAAAATTTTTCTAAGTGTGGAATTTTTTCTAAGTCCCCAACTTTTTCTAAGTGTGATAATTTTTCAAAGTCCCTTTTTTTTTCTAAGTCCCAAAAATCATGACCTCCATGGGTGTTAGCCCAGTGTAGGCACATAGTGTGTCCGACCTGATGTGCTTGTGCTGGGCTAAAGGCTGATTCCTCCATGATGATTTGGCCTGTGTGTGCCTAGTAAAAATTTTTCTAAGTCCCAAAATTTTTCTAAGTCCCAAAATTTTTCTAAGTCCCAAACTTTTTCTAAGTGTGATAATTTTTCAAAGTCCCAATTTTTTTCTAAGTCCCAAAAATCATGACCTCCATGGGTGTGAGCCCAGTGTATGCACATGGTGTGTCCGACCTGAGGTGCCTGTGCTGGGCTAAAGGCTGATTCCTCCATGATGATTTGGCCTGTGTGTGCGTAGTAAAAATTTTTCAAAGTCCCAAAATTTTTCTAAGTCCCAAAAATCATGACCTCCATGGGTGTTAGCCCAGTGTAGGCACATAGTGTGTCCGACCTGATGTGCTTGTGCTGGGCTAGAGGCCCATTCCTCCATGATGATTTGGCCTGTGTGTGCCTAGTGAAAATTTTTCTAAGTCCCCAACTTTTTCTAAGTGTGGAAATTTTTCTAAGTCCAGAAATTTTTCTAAGTCCCCAACTTTTTCTAAGTGTGGAAATTTTTCTAAGTCCCATTTTTTTTCTAAGTCCCAAAAATCATGACCTCCATGGGTGTGAGCCCAGTGTATGCACATGGTGTGTCCGACCTGAGGTGCCTGTGCTGGGCTAAAGGCTGATTCCTCCATGATGATTTGGCCTGTGTGTGCCTAGTGAAAATTTTTCTAAGTGTGGAATTTTTTCTAAGTCCCCAACTTTTTCTAAGTGTGATAATTTTTCAAAGTCCCATTTTTTTTCTAAGTCCCAAAAATCATGACCTCCATGGGTGTTAGCCCAGTGTAGGCACATAGTGTGTCCGACCTGATGTGCTTGTGCTGGGCTAAAGGCTGATTCCTCCATGATGATTTGGCCTGTGTGTGCCTAGTAAAAATTTTTCTAAGTCCCAAAATTTTTCTAAGTCCCAAAATTTTTCTAAGTCCCAAACTTTTTCTAAGTGTGATAATTTTTCAAAGTCCCAATTTTTTTCTAAGTCCCAAAAATCATGACCTCCATGGGTGTGAGCCCAGTGTATGCACATGGTGTGTCCGACCTGAGGTGCCTGTGCTGGGCTAAAGGCTGATTCCTCCATGATGATTTGGCCTGTGTGTGCCTAGTAAAAATTTTTCAAAGTCCCAAAATTTTTCTAAGTCCCAAAAATCATGACCTCCATGGGTGTTAGCCCAGTGTAGGCACATAGTGTGTCCGACCTGATGTGCTTGTGCTGGGCTAGAGGCCCATTCCTCCATGATGATTTGGCCTGTGTGTGCCTAGTGAAAATTTTTCTAAGTGTGGAATTTTTTCTAAGTCCCAAACTTTTTCTAAGTGTGATAATTTTTTCAAAGTCCCCAACTTTTTCTAAGTGTGGAAATTTCTCTAAGTCCCATTTTTTTTCAAAGTCCCAAAAATCATGACCTCCATGGGTGTGAGCCCAGTGTATGCACATGCTGTGTCCGACCTGAGGTGCCTGTGCTGGGCTAGAGGCTGATTCCTCCATGATGATTTGGCCTGTGTGTGCCTGTTGAAAATTTTTCTAAGTCCCAAACTTTTTCTAAGTGTGACAATTTTTCAAAGTCCCATTTTTTTTCTAAGTCCCAAAAATCATGACCTCCATGGGTGTAAGCCCAGTGTATGCACATAGTGTGTCCGACCTGAGGTGCTTGTGCTGGGCTAAAGGCCAATTCCTCCATGATGATTTGGCCTGTGTGTGCCTAGTGAAAATTTTTCTAAGTCCCCAACTTTTTCTAAGTGTGGAAATTTTTCTAAGTCCCCAACTTTTTCTAAGTGTGGAAATTTCTCTAAGTCCCATTTTTTTTCAAAGTCCCAAAAATCATGACCTCCATGGGTGTGAGCCCAGTGTATGCACATGCTGTGTCCGACCTGAGGTGCCTGTGCTGGGCTAGAGGCTGATTCCTCCATGATGATTTGGCCTGTGTGTGCCTGTTGAAAATTTTTCTAAGTCCCAAAATTTTTCTAAGTCCCAAAAATCATGACCTCCATGGGTGTTAGCCCAGTGTAGGCACATAGTGTGTCCGACCTGATGTGCTTGTGCTGGGCTAGAGGCCCATTCCTCCATGATGATTTGGCCTGTGTGTGCCTAGTGAAAATTTTTCTAAGTCCCCAACTTTTTCTAAGTGTGGAAATTTTTCTAAGTCCAGAAATTTTTCTAAGTCCCCAACTTTTTCTAAGTGTGGAAATTTTTCTAAGTCCCATTTTTTTTCTAAGTCCCAAAAATCATGACCTCCATGGGTGTGAGCCCAGTGTATGCACATGGTGTGTCCGACCTGAGGTGCCTGTGCTGGGCTAAAGGCTGATTCCTCCATGATGATTTGGCCTGTGTGTGCCTAGTGAAAATTTTTCTAAGTGTGGAATTTTTTCTAAGTCCCCAACTTTTTCTAAGTGTGATAATTTTTCAAAGTCCCTTTTTTTTTCTAAGTCCCAAAAATCATGACCTCCATGGGTGTTAGCCCAGTGTAGGCACATAGTGTGTCCGACCTGATGTGCTTGTGCTGGGCTAAAGGCTGATTCCTCCATGATGATTTGGCCTGTGTGTGCCTAGTAAAAATTTTTCTAAGTCCCAAAATTTTTCTAAGTCCCAAACTTTTTCTAAGTGTGATAATTTTTCAAAGTCCCAATTTTTTTCTAAGTCCCAAAAATCATGACCTCCATGGGTGTGAGCCCAGTGTATGCACATGGTGTGTCCGACCTGAGGTGCCTGTGCTGGGCTAAAGGCTGATTCCTCCATGATGATTTGGCCTGTGTGTGCGTAGTAAAAATTTTTCAAAGTCCCAAAATTTTTCTAAGTCCCAAAAATCATGACCTCCATGGGTGTTAGCCCAGTGTAGGCACATAGTGTGTCCGACCTGATGTGCTTGTGCTGGGCTAGAGGCCCATTCCTCCATGATGATTTGGCCTGTGTGTGCCTAGTGAAAATTTTTCTAAGTCCCCAACTTTTTCTAAGTGTGGAAATTTTTCTAAGTCCAGAAATTTTTCTAAGTCCCCAACTTTTTCTAAGTGTGGAAATTTTTCTAAGTCCCATTTTTTTTCTAAGTCCCAAAAATCATGACCTCCATGGGTGTGAGCCCAGTGTAGGCACATAGTGTGTCCGACCTGATGTGCTTGTGCTGGGCTAGAGGCCCATTCCTCCATGATGATTTGGCCTGTGTGTGCCTAGTGAAAATTTTTCTAAGTCCCCAACTTTTTCTAAGTGTGGAAATTTTTCTAAGTCCAGAAATTTTTCTAAGTCCCCAACTTTTTCTAAGTGTGGAAATTTTTCTAAGTCCCATTTTTTTTCTAAGTCCCAAAAATCATGACCTCCATGGGTGTGAGCCCAGTGTATGCACATGGTGTGTCCGACCTGAGGTGCCTGTGCTGGGCTAAAGGCTGATTCCTCCATGATGATTTGGCCTGTGTGTGCCTAGTGAAAATTTTTCTAAGTGTGGAATTTTTTCTAAGTCCCCAACTTTTTCTAAGTGTGATAATTTTTCAAAGTCCCATTTTTTTTCTAAGTCCCAAAAATCATGACCTCCATGGGTGTTAGCCCAGTGTAGGCACATAGTGTGTCCGACCTGATGTGCTTGTGCTGGGCTAAAGGCTGATTCCTCCATGATGATTTGGCCTGTGTGTGCCTAGTAAAAATTTTTCTAAGTCCCAAAATTTTTCTAAGTCCCAAAATTTTTCTAAGTCCCAAACTTTTTCTAAGTGTGATAATTTTTCAAAGTCCCAATTTTTTTCTAAGTCCCAAAAATCATGACCTCCATGGGTGTGAGCCCAGTGTATGCACATGGTGTGTCCGACCTGAGGTGCCTGTGCTGGGCTAAAGGCTGATTCCTCCATGATGATTTGGCCTGTGTGTGCCTAGTAAAAATTTTTCAAAGTCCCAAAATTTTTCTAAGTCCCAAAAATCATGACCTCCATGGGTGTTAGCCCAGTGTATGCACATAGTGTGTCCGACCTGATGTGCTTGTGCTGGGCTAGAGGCCCATTCCTCCATGATGATTTGGCCTGTGTGTGCCTAGTGAAAATTTTTCTAAGTGTGGAATTTTTTCTAAGTCCCAAACTTTTTCTAAGTGTGATAATTTTTTCAAAGTCCCCAACTTTTTCTAAGTGTGGAAATTTCTCTAAGTCCCATTTTTTTTCAAAGTCCCAAAAATCATGACCTCCATGGGTGTGAGCCCAGTGTATGCACATGCTGTGTCCGACCTGAGGTGCCTGTGCTGGGCTAGAGGCTGATTCCTCCATGATGATTTGGCCTGTGTGTGCCTGTTGAAAATTTTTCTAAGTCCCAAACTTTTTCTAAGTGTGACAATTTTTCAAAGTCCCATTTTTTTTCTAAGTCCCAAAAATCATGACCTCCATGGGTGTAAGCCCAGTGTATGCACATAGTGTGTCCGACCTGAGGTGCTTGTGCTGGGCTAAAGGCCAATTCCTCCATGATGATTTGGCCTGTGTGTGCCTAGTGAAAATTTTTCTAAGTCCCCAACTTTTTCTAAGTGTGGAAATTTTTCTAAGTCCCCAACTTTTTCTAAGTGTGGAAATTTCTCTAAGTCCCATTTTTTTTCAAAGTCCCAAAAATCATGACCTCCATGGGTGTGAGCCCAGTGTATGCACATGCTGTGTCCGACCTGAGGTGCCTGTGCTGGGCTAGAGGCTGATTCCTCCATGATGATTTGGCCTGTGTGTGCCTGTTGAAAATTTTTCTAAGTCCCAAAATTTTTCTAAGTCCCAAAAATCATGACCTCCATGGGTGTTAGCCCAGTGTAGGCACATAGTGTGTCCGACCTGATGTGCTTGTGCTGGGCTAGAGGCCCATTCCTCCATGATGATTTGGCCTGTGTGTGCCTAGTGAAAATTTTTCTAAGTCCCCAACTTTTTCTAAGTGTGGAAATTTTTCTAAGTCCAGAAATTTTTCTAAGTCCCCAACTTTTTCTAAGTGTGGAAATTTTTCTAAGTCCCATTTTTTTTCTAAGTCCCAAAAATCATGACCTCCATGGGTGTGAGCCCAGTGTATGCACATGGTGTGTCCGACCTGAGGTGCCTGTGCTGGGCTAAAGGCTGATTCCTCCATGATGATTTGGCCTGTGTGTGCCTAGTGAAAATTTTTCTAAGTGTGGAATTTTTTCTAAGTCCCCAACTTTTTCTAAGTGTGATAATTTTTCAAAGTCCCTTTTTTTTTCTAAGTCCCAAAAATCATGACCTCCATGGGTGTTAGCCCAGTGTAGGCACATAGTGTGTCCGACCTGATGTGCTTGTGCTGGGCTAAAGGCTGATTCCTCCATGATGATTTGGCCTGTGTGTGCCTAGTAAAAATTTTTCTAAGTCCCAAAATTTTTCTAAGTCCCAAAATTTTTCTAAGTCCCAAACTTTTTCTAAGTGTGATAATTTTTCAAAGTCCCAATTTTTTTCTAAGTCCCAAAAATCATGACCTCCATGGGTGTGAGCCCAGTGTATGCACATGGTGTGTCCGACCTGAGGTGCCTGTGCTGGGCTAAAGGCTGATTCCTCCATGATGATTTGGCCTGTGTGTGCGTAGTAAAAATTTTTCAAAGTCCCAAAATTTTTCTAAGTCCCAAAAATCATGACCTCCATGGGTGTTAGCCCAGTGTAGGCACATAGTGTGTCCGACCTGATGTGCTTGTGCTGGGCTAGAGGCCCATTCCTCCATGATGATTTGGCCTGTGTGTGCCTAGTGAAAATTTTTCTAAGTCCCCAACTTTTTCTAAGTGTGGAAATTTTTCTAAGTCCAGAAATTTTTCTAAGTCCCCAACTTTTTCTAAGTGTGGAAATTTTTCTAAGTCCCATTTTTTTTCTAAGTCCCAAAAATCATGACCTCCATGGGTGTGAGCCCAGTGTATGCACATGGTGTGTCCGACCTGAGGTGCCTGTGCTGGGCTAAAGGCTGATTCCTCCATGATGATTTGGCCTGTGTGTGCCTAGTGAAAATTTTTCTAAGTGTGGAATTTTTTCTAAGTCCCCAACTTTTTCTAAGTGTGATAATTTTTCAAAGTCCCATTTTTTTTCTAAGTCCCAAAAATCATGACCTCCATGGGTGTTAGCCCAGTGTAGGCACATAGTGTGTCCGACCTGATGTGCTTGTGCTGGGCTAAAGGCTGATTCCTCCATGATGATTTGGCCTGTGTGTGCCTAGTAAAAATTTTTCTAAGTCCCAAAATTTTTCTAAGTCCCAAAATTTTTCTAAGTCCCAAACTTTTTCTAAGTGTGATAATTTTTCAAAGTCCCAATTTTTTTCTAAGTCCCAAAAATCATGACCTCCATGGGTGTGAGCCCAGTGTATGCACATGGTGTGTCCGACCTGAGGTGCCTGTGCTGGGCTAAAGGCTGATTCCTCCATGATGATTTGGCCTGTGTGTGCCTAGTAAAAATTTTTCAAAGTCCCAAAATTTTTCTAAGTCCCAAAAATCATGACCTCCATGGGTGTTAGCCCAGTGTAGGCACATAGTGTGTCCGACCTGATGTGCTTGTGCTGGGCTAGAGGCCCATTCCTCCATGATGATTTGGCCTGTGTGTGCCTAGTGAAAATTTTTCTAAGTGTGGAATTTTTTCTAAGTCCCAAACTTTTTCTAAGTGTGATAATTTTTCAAAGTCCCATTTTTTTTCTAAGTCCCAAAAATCATGACCTCCATGGGTGTTAGCCCAGTGTAGGCACTTAGTGTGTCCGACCTGAGGTGCTTGTGCTGGGCTAAAGGCTGATTCCTCCATGATGATTTGGCCTGTGTGTGCCTAGTAAAAAAATTTTCTAAGTCCCAAAATTTTTCTAAGTCCCAAAATTTTTCTAAGTCCCCAACTTTTTCTCAGTGTGATAATTTTTCAAAGTCCCAATTTTTTTCTAAGTCCCAAAAATCATGACCTCCATGGGTGTGAGCCCAGTGTATGCACATGGTGTGTCCGACCTGAGGTGCCTGTGCTGGGCTAAAGGCTGATTCCTCCATGATGATTTGGCCTGTGTGTGCCTAGTGAAAATTTTTCTAAGTGTGGAATTTTTTCTAAGTCCCCAACTTTTTCTAAGTGTGATAATTTTTCAAAGTCCCATTTTTTTTCTAAGTCCCAAAAATCATGACCTCCATGGGTGTTAGCCCAGTGTAGGCACATAGTGTGTCCGACCTGATGTGCTTGTGCTGGGCTAAAGGCTGATTCCTCCATGATGATTTGGCCTGTGTGTGCCTAGTAAAAATTTTTCTAAGTCCCAAAATTTTTCTAAGTCCCAAAATTTTTCTAAGTCCCAAACTTTTTCTAAGTGTGATAATTTTTCAAAGTC
Source organism: Clarias gariepinus (assembly GCF_024256425.1). Taxonomy (NCBI): domain Eukaryota; kingdom Metazoa; phylum Chordata; class Actinopteri; order Siluriformes; family Clariidae; genus Clarias; species Clarias gariepinus. The sequence continues at coordinate 249,021 of NC_071126.1, read as the reverse complement.
CCAATTTTTTTCTAAGTCCCAAAAATCATGACCTCCATGGGTGTGAGCCCAGTGTATGCACATGGTGTGTCCGACCTGAGGTGCCTGTGCTGGGCTAAAGGCTGATTCCTCCATGATGATTTGGCCTGTGTGTGCCTAGTAAAAATTTTTCAAAGTCCCAAAATTTTTCTAAGTCCCAAAAATCATGACCTCCATGGGTGTTAGCCCAGTGTAGGCACATAGTGTGTCCGACCTGATGTGCTTGTGCTGGGCTAGAGGCCCATTCCTCCATGATGATTTGGCCTGTGTGTGCCTAGTGAAAATTTTTCTAAGTGTGGAATTTTTTCTAAGTCCCAAACTTTTTCTAAGTGTGATAATTTTTTCAAAGTCCCCAACTTTTTCTAAGTGTGGAAATTTCTCTAAGTCCCATTTTTTTTCAAAGTCCCAAAAATCATGACCTCCATGGGTGTGAGCCCAGTGTATGCACATGCTGTGTCCGACCTGAGGTGCCTGTGCTGGGCTAGAGGCTGATTCCTCCATGATGATTTGGCCTGTGTGTGCCTGTTGAAAATTTTTCTAAGTCCCAAACTTTTTCTAAGTGTGACAATTTTTCAAAGTCCCATTTTTTTTCTAAGTCCCAAAAATCATGACCTCCATGGGTGTAAGCCCAGTGTATGCACATAGTGTGTCCGACCTGAGGTGCTTGTGCTGGGCTAAAGGCCAATTCCTCCATGATGATTTGGCCTGTGTGTGCCTAGTGAAAATTTTTCTAAGTCCCCAACTTTTTCTAAGTGTGGAAATTTTTCTAAGTCCCCAACTTTTTCTAAGTGTGGAAATTTCTCTAAGTCCCATTTTTTTTCAAAGTCCCAAAAATCATGACCTCCATGGGTGTGAGCCCAGTGTATGCACATGCTGTGTCCGACCTGAGGTGCCTGTGCTGGGCTAGAGGCTGATTCCTCCATGATGATTTGGCCTGTGTGTGCCTGTTGAAAATTTTTCTAAGTCCCAAAATTTTTCTAAGTCCCAAAAATCATGACCTCCATGGGTGTTAGCCCAGTGTAGGCACATAGTGTGTCCGACCTGATGTGCTTGTGCTGGGCTAGAGGCCCATTCCTCCATGATGATTTGGCCTGTGTGTGCCTAGTGAAAATTTTTCTAAGTCCCCAACTTTTTCTAAGTGTGGAAATTTTTCTAAGTCCAGAAATTTTTCTAAGTCCCCAACTTTTTCTAAGTGTGGAAATTTTTCTAAGTCCCATTTTTTTTCTAAGTCCCAAAAATCATGACCTCCATGGGTGTGAGCCCAGTGTATGCACATGGTGTGTCCGACCTGAGGTGCCTGTGCTGGGCTAAAGGCTGATTCCTCCATGATGATTTGGCCTGTGTGTGCCTAGTGAAAATTTTTCTAAGTGTGGAATTTTTTCTAAGTCCCCAACTTTTTCTAAGTGTGATAATTTTTCAAAGTCCCTTTTTTTTTCTAAGTCCCAAAAATCATGACCTCCATGGGTGTTAGCCCAGTGTAGGCACATAGTGTGTCCGACCTGATGTGCTTGTGCTGGGCTAAAGGCTGATTCCTCCATGATGATTTGGCCTGTGTGTGCCTAGTAAAAATTTTTCTAAGTCCCAAAATTTTTCTAAGTCCCAAAATTTTTCTAAGTCCCAAACTTTTTCTAAGTGTGATAATTTTTCAAAGTCCCAATTTTTTTCTAAGTCCCAAAAATCATGACCTCCATGGGTGTGAGCCCAGTGTATGCACATGGTGTGTCCGACCTGAGGTGCCTGTGCTGGGCTAAAGGCTGATTCCTCCATGATGATTTGGCCTGTGTGTGCGTAGTAAAAATTTTTCAAAGTCCCAAAATTTTTCTAAGTCCCAAAAATCATGACCTCCATGGGTGTTAGCCCAGTGTAGGCACATAGTGTGTCCGACCTGATGTGCTTGTGCTGGGCTAGAGGCCCATTCCTCCATGATGATTTGGCCTGTGTGTGCCTAGTGAAAATTTTTCTAAGTCCCCAACTTTTTCTAAGTGTGGAAATTTTTCTAAGTCCAGAAATTTTTCTAAGTCCCCAACTTTTTCTAAGTGTGGAAATTTTTCTAAGTCCCATTTTTTTTCTAAGTCCCAAAAATCATGACCTCCATGGGTGTGAGCCCAGTGTATGCACATGGTGTGTCCGACCTGAGGTGCCTGTGCTGGGCTAAAGGCTGATTCCTCCATGATGATTTGGCCTGTGTGTGCCTAGTGAAAATTTTTCTAAGTGTGGAATTTTTTCTAAGTCCCCAACTTTTTCTAAGTGTGATAATTTTTCAAAGTCCCTTTTTTTTTCTAAGTCCCAAAAATCATGACCTCCATGGGTGTTAGCCCAGTGTAGGCACATAGTGTGTCCGACCTGATGTGCTTGTGCTGGGCTAAAGGCTGATTCCTCCATGATGATTTGGCCTGTGTGTGCCTAGTAAAAATTTTTCTAAGTCCCAAAATTTTTCTAAGTCCCAAAATTTTTCTAAGTCCCAAACTTTTTCTAAGTGTGATAATTTTTCAAAGTCCCAATTTTTTTCTAAGTCCCAAAAATCATGACCTCCATGGGTGTGAGCCCAGTGTATGCACATGGTGTGTCCGACCTGAGGTGCCTGTGCTGGGCTAAAGGCTGATTCCTCCATGATGATTTGGCCTGTGTGTGCCTAGTAAAAATTTTTCAAAGTCCCAAAATTTTTCTAAGTCCCAAAAATCATGACCTCCATGGGTGTTAGCCCAGTGTAGGCACATAGTGTGTCCGACCTGATGTGCTTGTGCTGGGCTAGAGGCCCATTCCTCCATGATGATTTGGCCTGTGTGTGCCTAGTGAAAATTTTTCTAAGTGTGGAATTTTTTCTAAGTCCCAAACTTTTTCTAAGTGTGATAATTTTTTCAAAGTCCCCAACTTTTTCTAAGTGTGGAAATTTCTCTAAGTCCCATTTTTTTTCAAAGTCCCAAAAATCATGACCTCCATGGGTGTGAGCCCAGTGTATGCACATGCTGTGTCCGACCTGAGGTGCCTGTGCTGGGCTAGAGGCTGATTCCTCCATGATGATTTGGCCTGTGTGTGCCTGTTGAAAATTTTTCTAAGTCCCAAACTTTTTCTAAGTGTGACAATTTTTCAAAGTCCCATTTTTTTTCTAAGTCCCAAAAATCATGACCTCCATGGGTGTAAGCCCAGTGTATGCACATAGTGTGTCCGACCTGAGGTGCTTGTGCTGGGCTAAAGGCCAATTCCTCCATGATGATTTGGCCTGTGTGTGCCTAGTGAAAATTTTTCTAAGTCCCCAACTTTTTCTAAGTGTGGAAATTTTTCTAAGTCCCCAACTTTTTCTAAGTGTGGAAATTTCTCTAAGTCCCATTTTTTTTCAAAGTCCCAAAAATCATGACCTCCATGGGTGTGAGCCCAGTGTATGCACATGCTGTGTCCGACCTGAGGTGCCTGTGCTGGGCTAGAGGCTGATTCCTCCATGATGATTTGGCCTGTGTGTGCCTGTTGAAAATTTTTCTAAGTCCCAAACTTTTTCTAAGTGTGACAATTTTTCAAAGTCCCATTTTTTTTCTAAGTCCCAAAAATCATGACCTCCATGGGTGTAAGCCCCGTGTATGCACATAGTGTGTCCGACCTGAGGTGCTTGTGCTGGGCTAAAGGCCAATTCCTCCATGATGATTTGGCCTGTGTGTGCCTAGTGAAAATTTTTCTAAGTCCCCAACTTTTTCTAAGTGTGGAAATTTTTCTAAGTCCCCAACTTTTTCTAAGTGTGGAAATTTCTCTAAGTCCCATTTTTTTTCAAAGTCCCAAAAATCATGACCTCCATGGGTGTGAGCCCAGTGTATGCACATGCTGTGTCCGACCTGAGGTGCCTGTGCTGGGCTAGAGGCTGATTCCTCCATGATGATTTGGCCTGTGTGTGCCTAGTGAAAATTTTTCTAAGTCCCCAACTTTTTCTAAGTGTGGAAATTTTTCAAAGTCCCCAACTTTTTCCAAGTGTGATAATTTTTCAAAGTCCCATTTTTTTTCTAAGTCCCAAAAATCATGACCTCCATGGGTGTGAGCCCAGTGGAGGCACATAGTGTGTCCGACCTGAGGTGCTTGTGCTGGGCTAGATGCCCATTCCTCCATGATGATTTGGCCTGCGCGTGCAGAGTGTGAATATTTTCCCCAAAATGTTCAGGGTCCCAAAATAAATCAATGTCCTAAAAATCATGACCTCCATGGGTGTGAGCCCAGTGCAGGCACATAGTGTGTCCGACCTGAGGTGCTTGTGCTGGGCTAGAGGCCAATTCCTCCATGATGATTTGGCCTGCGCCTGCAGAGTGTGAATATTTTCCCCAAAATGTTCAGAGACCCAGAAAAATTCAAAATCCCCCAAATCATGACCTCCATGGGTGTGAGCCCAGTGGAGGCACATAGTGTGTCCGACCTGAGGTGCTTGTGCTGGGCTAGATGCCAATTCCTCCATGATGATTTGGCCTGCGCGTGCAGAGTGTGAATATTTTCCCCAAAATGTTCAGAGACCCAGAAAAATTCAAAATCCCCCAAATCATGACCTCTACAAGTGTGAGCGCAGTGGGGGCACCTACATGGCTGACCTGAGGTGCCTGGCTTCGGGGAGAATCCAATTCCTCCAGGAGGATTCAGCCTGCACCTGAGCTGAGAGCCAGAAAAATTCCCATAGCCCCAGGAGATGTAACGGACCCCCATCCTCCAGGGGGCGCCGGCGGGGGATGTCGGCCCCGGGGCATGTGGCATCGGGTCCGGGGCCTCCCCATGGACTCCCCTGCGAAATTTGGAGCCGATCGGACCAACGGTGGCCGAGATACGGCCGTCCGAAGTCGGGGGCCCCCCCCCCGGTTCCCAGAAGCCCCATGGGCAGCTGGGGGAGGCCCAAAGTGGCCGTGGGGAGTGCCTAGGGCCGGCCAAAATCGTTTTTTCCCAGGCGGAATTGGCCGTTTCCGAGATATAGGCGAAAGAAAATTTTTCGAAAATCTGACCTCCAGGTGGCGTGGTCGCGGGTGGGGGTGCCCGCCGAGGGTGCCTGGGGTCGGGGAGAATGCAATTCCTCCAGGAGGATTCAGCCTGCATGTGAGCTGAGAGCCAGAAAATTTCCCATAGCCCCAGGAGATGTAACAGACTCCCATCCTCCAGGGGGCGCCGGCGGGGGGCGTCGGCCCCGGGGTATGTGGCATCGGGTCCGGGGCCTCCCCATGGACTCCCCTGCGAAATTTGGAGCCGATCGGACCAACGGTGGCCGAGATACGGCCGTCCGAAGTCGGGGGCCCCCCCCCGGTTCCCAGAAGCCCCATGGGCAGCGGGGGGAGGCCCAAAGTGGCCGTGGGGAGTGCCTAGGGCCGGCCAAAATCGTTTTTTCCCAGGCGGAATTGGCCGTTTCCGAGATAAAGGCGAAAGAAAATTTTTCGAAAATCTGACCTCCAGGTGGCGTGGTCGCGGGTGGGGGGTGCCCGCCGATGGTGCCTGGGGTCGGGGAGAATGCAATTCCTCCAGGAGGATTCGGCCTGAAAAGAAAAGAAAAGAAAAAAAAAATTCGGACCTCCAGGAGTGTGACCGCGGGTGTGGGCGCATAGCGTGGCCGACCAGAGGTGCATGTGCTGGGCTAGAGGCCGATTCCTCCATGAGGATTCGGCCTGTGAGTGCAGAGTGCGAAAAATTTCAAAGTCCAAAAAATAATACCTCCAGGGATGTGATCGCGGGTGTGGGCGCATAGCGTGGCCGACCAGAGGTGCCTGTGCTGGGCTAGAGGCCGATTCCTCCATGAGGATTCGGCCTGTGTGTGCAGAGTGAAAAAATTTTCAAAGTCCAAAAAATAATACCTCCAGGGATGTGATCGCGGGTGTGGGCGCATAGCGCGGCCGACCCGAGGTGCCTGTGCTGGGCTAGAGGCCGATTCCTCCATGAGGATTCGGCCTGTGAGTGCAGAGTGAAAATTTTTCTAAGTCCACCTCCAGGGCTGTGATCGCGGGTGCCGGCCGAAAGTGTCCGACGAGAGTGCTCCTCGTCGGCCTGAGGCCCGATTCCTCCAGGAGGATCTCCCTTGTCGAAAATTTTTCTAAGTCCAAAAATTTTTCTAAGTCCCACTTTTTACGCCGGGGTGGCAGATCCAGGCCTATCGCTCCCCGGCTCGTGTCCGACCCCGAGGCCTCTTCCCGGGCATGAGTCCCGCCTCGACCGCGGTGTGGAGGTATCGCTGCGCCGTAGGGTGACCAGAAGGGTATGGTCAGATTTTCAGGAGACAGTAGCAATTACAGGGGTCCAAGCACCTGGGGCTATGGTAAACGGACCGCCAAGCCCCCGCACGGCCCCCGGGCCGCCCAGGAAGCTACGGGTGCGGGCTTTTCAGCCCCTTTTCCATGCTTTTTCCCCTTTTTCGTCACTTTTTCGAATTTTCTCCGTTTTTCTCGCTTTTTCCCTTAAAAGCACTGGTAGATCGGAACACGAGACCCGCCAGGGGTAGGCGCCTGCCCGGCCCGCCGAGGGCCGCTATGGGCACGGCAGTTCCTCCCCGCCCTTGCGGGTTC